>NC_092710.1:16067707-16148506 GCF_047496885.1 Scyliorhinus torazame | reverse complement strand
ACCTGCAGACACAACACAGACAGCACTGATAATATTCATCGTCAGACACGCTCCAACCTGCAGACACAACACAGACAGCACTGATAATATTCATCGTCAGACACGCCCCAACCTGCAGACACAACACAGACAGCACTGATAATATTCATCGTCAGACACGCCCCAACCTGCAGACACAACACAGACAGCACTGATAATATTCATCGTCAGACACGCTCCAACCTGCAGACACAACACAGACAGCACTGATAATATTCATCGTCAGACACGCTCCAACCTGCAGACACAACACAGACAGCACTGATAATATTCATCGTCAGACACGCTCCAACCTGCAGACACAACACAGACAGCACTGATAATATTCATCGTCAGACACGCTCCAACCTGCAGACACAACACAGACAGCACTGATAATATTCATCGTCAGACACGCTCCAACCTGCAGACACAACACAGACAGCACTGATAATATTCATCGTCAGACACGCCCCAACCTGCAGACACAACACAGACAGCACTGATAATATTCATCGTCAGACACGCTCCAACCTGCAGACACAACACAGACAGCACTGATAATATTCATCGTCAGACACGCTCCAACCTGCAGACACAACACAGACAGCACTGATAATATTCATCGTCAGACACGCTCCAACCTGCAGACACAACACAGACAGCACTGATAATATTCATCGTCAGACACGCTCCAACCTGCAGACACAACACAGACAGCACTGATAATATTCATCGTCAGACACGCTCCAACCTGCAGACACAACACAGACAGCACTGATAATATTCATCGTCAGACACGCTCCAACCTGCAGACACAACACAGACAGCACTGATAATATTCATCGTCAGACACGCTCCAACCTGCAGACACAACACAGACAGCACTGATAATATTCATCGTCAGACACGCTCCAACCTGCAGACACAACACAGACAGCACTGATAATATTCATCGTCAGACACGCTCCAACCTGCAGACACAACACAGACAGCACTGATAATATTCATCGTCAGACACGCTCCAACCTGCAGACACAACACAGACAGCACTGATAATATTCATCGTCAGACACGCCCCAACCTGCAGACACAACACAGACAGCACTGATAATATTCATCGTCAGACACGCCCAACCTGCAGACACAACACAGACAGCACTGATAATATTCATCGTCAGACACGCTCCAACCTGCAGACACAACACAGACAGCACTGATAATATTCATCGTCAGACACGCCCCAACCTGCAGACACAACACAGACAGCACTGATAATATTCATCGTCAGACACGCTCCAACCTGCAGACACAACACAGACAGCACTGATAATATTCATCGTCAGACACGCTCCAACCTGCAGACACAACACAGACAGCACTGATAATATTCATCGTCAGACACGCTCCAACCTGCAGACACAACACAGACAGCACTGATAATATTCATCGTCAGACACGCTCCAACCTGCAGACACAACACAGACAGCACTGATAATATTCATCGTCAGACACGCTCCAACCTGCAGACACAACACAGACAGCACTGATAATATTCATCGTCAGACACGCTCCAACCTGCAGACACAACACAGACAGCACTGATAATATTCATCGTCAGACACGCCCCAACCTGCAGACAGGGCACAGACAGCACTGATAATATTCATCGTCAGACACGCTCCAACCTGCAGTCACAACACAGACAGCACTGATAATATTCATCGTCAGACACGCTCCAACCTGCAGACACAACACAGACAGCACTGATAATATTCATCGTCAGACACGCTCCAACCTGCAGACACAACACAGACAGCACTGATAATATTCATCGTCAGACACGCTCCAACCTGCAGACACAACACAGACAGCACTGATAATATTCATCGTCAGACACGCCTCAACCTGCAGACACAACACAGACAGCACTGATAATATTCATCGTCAGACACGCTCCAACCTGCAGACACAACACAGACAGCACTGATAATATTCATCGTCAGACACGCTCCAACCTGCAGACACAACACAGACAGCACTGATAATATTCATCGTCAGACACGCTCCAACCTGCAGACACAACACAGACAGCACTGATAATATTCATCGTCAGACACGCCCCAACCTGCAGACACAACACAGACAGCACTGATAATATTCATCGTCAGACACGCTCCAACCTGCAGACACAACACAGACAGCACTGATAATATTCATCGTCAGACACGCTCCAACCTGCAGACACAACACAGACAGCACTGATAATATTCATCGTCAGACACGCCCCAACCTGCAGACACAACACAGACAGCACTGATAATATTCATCGTCAGACACGCTCCAACCTGCAGACACAACACAGACAGCACTGATAATATTCATCGTCAGACACGCCCCAACCTGCAGACACAACACAGACAGCACTGATAATATTCATCGTCAGACACGCTCCAACCTGCAGACACAACACAGACAGCACTGATAATATTCATCGTCAGACACGCTCCAACCTGCAGACACAACACAGACAGCACTGATAATATTCATCGTCAGACACGCCCCAACCTGCAGACACAACACAGACAGCACTGATAATATTCATCGTCAGACACGCCCCAACCTGCAGACACAACACAGACAGCACTGATAATATTCATCGTCAGACACGCCCCAACCTGCAGACACAACACAGACAGCACTGATAATATTCATCGTCAGACACGCTCCAACCTGCAGACACAACACAGACAGCACTGATAATATTCATCGTCAGACACGCCCCAACCTGCAGACACAACACAGACAGCACTGATAATATTCATCGTCAGACACGCTCCAACCTGCAGACACAACACAGACAGCACTGATAATATTCATCGTCAGACACGCCCCAACCTGCAGACACAACACAGACAGCACTGATAATATTCATCGTCAGACACGCTCCAACCTGCAGACACAACACAGACAGCACTGATAATATTCATCGTCAGACACGCTCCAACCTGCAGACACAACACAGACAGCACTGATAATATTCATCGTCAGACACGCCCCAACCTGCAGTCACAACACAGACAGCACTGATAATATTCATCGTCAGACACGCTCCAACCTGCAGACACAACACAGACAGCACTGATAATATTCATCGTCAGACACGCCCCAACCTGCAGACACAACACAGACAGCACTGATAATATTCATCGTCAGACACGCCCCAACCTGCAGACACAACACAGACAGCACTGATAATATTCATCGTCAGACACGCTCCAACCTGCAGACACAACACAGACAGCACTGATAATATTCATCGTCAGACACGCCCCAACCTGCAGACACAACACAGACAGCACTGATAATATTCATCGTCAGACACGCCCCAACCTGCAGACACAACACAGACAGCACTGATAATATTCATCGTCAGACACGCCCCAACCTGCAGACACAACACAGACAGCACTGATAATATTCATCGTCAGACACGCCCCAACCTGCAGACACAACACAGACAGCACTGATAATATTCATCGTCAGACACGCCCCAACCTGCAGACACAACACAGACAGCACTGATAATATTCATCGTCAGACACGCTCCAACCTGCAGACACAACACAGACAGCACTGATAATATTCATCGTCAGACACGCCCCAACCTGCAGACACAACACAGACAGCACTGATAATATTCATCGTCAGACACGCTCCAACCTGCAGACACAACACAGACAGCACTGATAATATTCATCGTCAGACACGCTCCAACCTGCAGAGACAACACAGAGAGCACTGATAATATTCATCGTCAGACACGCCCCAACCTGCAGACACAACACAGACAGCACTGATAATATTCATCGTCAGACACGCTCCAACCTGCAGAGACAACACAGAGAGCACTGATAATATTCATCGTCAGACACGCTCCAACCTGCAGACACAACACAGACAGCACTGATAATATTCATCGTCAGACACGCCCCAACCTGCAGACACAGCACTCACTCACTCACTCACACTTTCACTGCCTAACTCACTCACTCACTAACCAGCTAACTCACTCACTCACTCACTCGCTCACTCACTCACCACCCTCACTCCCTCACACACTCACTGCCTAACTCACTCACTCACCGCCCTCACTCACTCACTAAGTCCATCCCTCACTCACACACTCACTGCCAGACTCGCTCACTGACATGCTCACTCACTCACTGCCAAGTAACTCACTCACACCCTCACAGCCTAAATCCCTCCCTCAGGCACTGCATAACTCAGGCACTGTCTAACTCCCTCACTCACTCACTCACTGTCTTATTCCCTCCCTCACTGACTAACTACCTCCCTCACTCACTCACTGACTAACCACTTAACTCACTGACTAACTACCTCCCTCACTCACTCACTGACTAACCACCTCCATCACTGACTAACTACCTCCCTCACTCACTCACTCACTGACTATCTACCTCCCTCACTGACAAACTACCTCCCTCCCTCACTCACTGACTAACTACCTCCCTCACTCACTCACTGACTAACTACCTCCCTCACTGACTAACTACCTCCCTCCCTCACTCACTGACTAACCACCTCCATCACTGACTAACTACCTCCCTCACTCACTCACTGACTAACTACCTCCCTCACTGACCAACTACCTCCATCACTCACTCACTGACTAACTACCTCACTCACTGACTAACTACATCCCTCACTCACTCACTGACCAACTACCTCCCTCACTCACTCAGCAACTAACTACCTCCCTCACTGATTAACTACCTCCCTCGCTCCCTCAGTGACTAACCACTTCCCTCACTGACTAACTACCTCCCTCACTCACTCACTGACTAACCACTTCCCTCACTGACTAACTACCTCCCTCACTCACTCACTGACTAACTACCTCCCTCTCTGACTAACTACCTCCCTCACTCACTCACTGTCTAACCACTTCCCTCACTGACTAACTACCTCCCTCACTCACTCGCTGACTAACTACCTCCCTCACTGACTAACTACCTCCCTCACTCACTCACTGTCTTATTCCCTCCCTCACTGACTAACTACCTCCCTAACTCACTCACTGACTAACTACCTCCCTCACTGACTAACTACCTCCCTCGCTCCCTCACTGACTAACCACTTCCCTCACTGACTAACTACCTCCCTCACTCACTCACTGACTAACTACCTCCCTCTCTGACTAACTACCTCCCTCACTCACTCACTGTCTTATTCCCTCCCTTACTGACTAACTACCCCCCTCACTCACTCACTGACTAACTACCTCCCTCACTGATTAACTACCTCCCTCACTGACTAACCACCTCCCTCACTGACTAACTACCTCCCTCACTCACTCACTGACTTACTAACTCCCTCACTGACTAACTACCTCCCTCACTCACTGACTAAATAACCCCCTCACTGACTAACTACATCCCTCACTCACTTACTGTCTTATTCCCTCCCTCATTGACTAACTACCTCCCTTACTCACTCACTGACTAACTACCTCCCTCGCTCCCTCACTGACTAACCACTTCCCTCACTGACTAACTACCTCCCTCACTCACTCACTGACTAACTACCTCCCTCTCTGACTAACTACCTCCCTCACTCACTCACTGTCTTATTCCCTCCCTTACTGACTAACTACCTCCTTCACTCACTCAATGACTAACTACCTCCCTCATTGATTAACTACCTCCCTCACTGACTAACTACCTCCCTCACTCACTCACTGACTTACTACCTCCCTCACTGACTAACTACCTCCCTCACTCACTGACTAAATAACCCCCTCACTGACTAACTACATCCCTCACTCACTTACTGTCTTATTCCCTCCCTCATTGACTAACTACCTCCCTCACTCACTCACTGACTAACTACCTCCCTCGCTCCCTCACTGACTAACCACTTCCCTCACTGACTAACTACCTCCCTCACTCACTCACTGACTAACTACCTCCCTCTCTGACTAACTACCTCCCTCACTCACTCACTGTCTTATTCCCTCCCTTAGTGACTAACTACCTCCCTCACTCACTCACTGACTAACTACCTCCCTCACTGATTAACTACCTACCTCACTGACTAACCACCTCCCTCACTGACTAACTACCTCCCTCACTCACTCACTGACTTACTAACTCCCTCACTGACTAACTACCTCCCTCACTCACTGACTAAATAACCCCCTCACTGACTAACTACATCCCTCACTCACTCACTGTCTTATTCCCTCCCTCATTGACTAACTACCTCCCTCACTCACTCACTGACTAACTACCTCCCTCACTGACTAACTACCTCCCTCACTCACTCACTGACTAACCACCTCTCTCACTGACTAACTACCTCCCTCACTCACTCACTGACTAACCACCTCCGTCACTGACTAACTACTTCCCTCACTCTCTCACTGACTAACTACCTCCCTCACTGACTAACAACCTCCCTCACTCACTTACTGTCTTATTCCCTCCCTCACTGACTAACTACCTCCCTAACACACTCACTGACTAACTACCTCCCTCACTGACTAACTACATCCCTCGCTCCCTCACTGACTAACCACTTCCCTCACTGACTAACTACCTCCATCACTCATTCACTGACTAACTACCTCATTCACTGACTAACTACCTCCCTCACTCACTCACTGACTTATTCCCTCCCTCACTGACTAACTACCTCCCTCACTCCCTCACTGTCTAACCACTTCCCTCACTGACTAACTACCTCCCTCACTCACTCACTGACTAACTACCTCCCTCACTGACTAACTACCTCCCTCACTGACTAACTACCTCCCTCGCTCTCTCACTGACTAACCACTTGCCTCACTGACTAACTACCTCCATCACTCATTCACTGACTAACTACCTCATTCACTGACTAACTACCTCCCTCACTCACTCACTGACTTATTCCCTCCCTCACTGACTAACTACCTCCCTCACTCCCTCACTGTCTAACCACTTCCCTCACTGACTAACTACCTCCCTCACTCACTCACTGACTAACTACCTCCCTCACTGACTAACTACCTCCATCACTCATTCACTGACTAACTACCTCCTTCACTGACTAACTACCTCACTCACTCACTCACTGACTAACTACCTCCCTCACTGATTAACTACCTCCATCATTCATTCACTGTCTAACCACTTCCCTCACTGACTAACTACCTCCCTCACTGACAACTACCTCCCTACCTCCCTCACTGACTAACCACCTCCCTCACTGGCTAACTACCTCCCTCACTCATTCACTGACTAACGACCTCCCTCACTGACTAACTACCTCCATCACTGACTAACTACGAGCTGAGTGCACTCCCGGTGTAGACAGCGAGCTGAATGCACTCCCGGTGTAGACAGCGAGCTGAGTGCACTCCCGGTGTAGACAGCGGGCTGAATGTACTCCCTGTGTAGACAGCGAGCTGAGTGCACTCCTGGTGTAGACAGCGAGCTGAATGTACTCCCGGTGTAGACAGCGAGCTGAATGCACTCCCGGTGTAGACAGCGAGCTGAGTGCACTCCCGGTGTAGACAGCGAGCTGAGTGCACTCCCGGTGTAGACAGCGAGCTGAGTGCACTCCCGGTGTAGACAGCGAGCTGAGTGCACTCCCGGTGTAGACACGAGCTGAATGCACTCCCGGTGTAGACAGCGAGCTGAGTGCACTCCCGGTGTAGACAGCGAGCTGAGTGCACTCCCGGTGTAGACAGCGAGCTGAGTGCACTCCCGGTGTAGACAGCGAGCTGAGTGCACTCCCGGTGTAGACAGCGAGCTGAATGCACTCCCAGTGTAGACAGCGAGCAGGGTGCACTCCCGGTGTAGACAGCGAGCTGAATGCACTCCCGGTGTAGACAGCGAGCTGAATGCACTCCCGGTGTAGACAGAGAGCTGAGTGCACTCCCGGTGTAGACAGCGAGCTGAGTGCACTCCCGGTGTAGACAGCGAGCAGGGTGCACTCCCGGTGTAGACAGCGAGCTGAGTGCACTCCCGGTGTAGACAGCGAGCTGAGTGCACTCTCGGTGTAGACAGCGAGCTGAATGCACTCCCGGTGTAGACAGCGAGCTGAATGCACTCCCGGTGTAGACAGCGAGCTGAGTGCACTCCCGGTGTAGACAGCGAGCTGAATGCACTCCCGGTGTAGACAGCGAGCTGAATGCACTCCCGGTGTAGACAGCGAGCTGAGTGCACTCCCAGTGTAGACAGCGAGCTGAGTGCACTCCCGGTGTAGACAGCGAGCTGAATGCACTCCCAGTGTAGACAGCGAGCTGAGTGCACTCCCAGTGTAGACAGCGAGCTGAATGCACTCCCAGTGTAGACAGCGAGCTGAGTGCACTCCCAGTGTAGACAGCGAGCCGAGTGCACTCCCGGTGTAGACAGCGAGCTGAGTGCACTCCCGGTGTAGACAGCGAGCTGAATGCACTCCCGGTGTAGACAGCGAGCTGAATGCACTCCCAGTGTAGACAGCGAGCTGAGTGCACTCCCAGTGTAGACAGCGAGCTGAATGCACTCCCAGTGTAGACAGCGAGCTGAGTGCACTCCCACTGTAGACAGCGAGCTGAATGCACTCCCGGTGTAGACAGCGAGCTGAATGCACTCCCAGTGTAGACAGCGAGCTGAGTGCACTCCCAGTGTAGACAGCGAGCTGAGTGCACTCCCGGTGTAGACAGCGAGCTGTGTGCACTCCCAGTGTAGACAGCAAGCTGAGTGCACTCCCAGTGTAGACAGCAAGCTGAGTGCACTCCCGGTGTAGACAGCGAGATGAGTGCACTCCCGGTGTAGACAGCGAGCTGAGTGCACTCCCGGTGTAGACAGCGAGCTGAGTGCACTCCCGGTGTAGACAGCGAGCTGAATGCACTCCCAGTGTAGACAGCGAGCTGAGTGCACTCCCGGTGTAGACAGCGAGCTGAGTGCACTCCCGGTGTAGACAGCAAGCTGAGTGCACTCCCGGTGTAGACAGCGAGCTGAATGCACTCCCGGTGTAGACAGCGAGCTGAGTGCACTCCCGGTGTAGACAGCGAGCTGAGTGCACTCCCGGTGTAGACAGCGAGCTGAGTGCACTCACGGTGTAGACAGCGAGCTGAGTGCACTCCCGGTGTAGACAGCAAGCTGAGTGCACTCCCGGTGTAGACAGCAAGCTGAGTGCACTCCCGGTGTAGACAGCGAGCTGAATGCACTCCCGGTGTAGACAGCGAGCTGAGTGCACTCCCGGTGTAGACAGCGAGCTGAGTGCACTCCCGGTGTAGACAGCGAGCTGAGTGCACTCCCGGTGTAGACAGCGAGCTGAATGCACTCCCGGTGTAGACAGCGAGCTGAGTGCACTCCCGGTGTAGACAGCGAGCTGAGTGCACTCCCGGTGTAGACAGCGAGCTGAATGCACTCCCGGTGTAGACAGCGAGCTGTATGCACTCACGGTGTAGACAGCGAGCTGAGTGCACTCCCGGTGTAGACAGCGAGCTGAGTGCACTCCCAGTGTAGACAGCGAGCTGAGTGCACTCCCGGTGTAGACAGCGAGCTGAGTGCACTCACGGTGTAGACAGCGAGCTGAATGCACTCCCGGTGTAGACAGCAAGCTGAGTGCACTCCCGGTGTAGACAGCGAGCTGAGTGCACTCCCGGTGTAGACAGCGAGCTGAGTGCACTCCCGGTGTAGACAGCGAGCTGAGTGCACTCCCGGTGTAGACAGCGAGCTGAGTGCACACCCGGTGTAGACAACGAGCTGAGTGCACTCCCGGTGTAGACAGCGAGCTGAGTGCACTCCCGGTGTAGACAGCAAGCTGAGTGCACTCCCGGTGTAGACAGCGAGCTGAGTGCACTCCCGGTGTAGACAGCGAGCTGAATGCACTCCCGGTGTAGACAGCGAGCTGAATGCACTCCCGGTGTAGACAGCAAGCTGAGTGCACTCCCGGTGTAGACAGCGAGCTGTGTGCACTCCCGGTGTAGACAGCGAGCTGAGTGCACTCCCGGTGTAGACAGCGAGCTGAGTGCACTCCCGGTGTAGACAGCGAGCTGAGTGCACTCCCGGTGTAGACAGCGAGCTGAATGCACTCCCGGTGTAGACGCGAGCTGAGTGCACTCCCGGTGTAGACAGCAAGCTGAGTGCACTCCCGGTGTAGACAGCGAGCTGAGTGCACTCCCGGTGTAGACAGCGAGCTGAATGCACTCACGGTGTAGACAGCGAGCTGAGTGCACTCCCGGTGTAGACAGCAAGCTGAGTGCACTCCCGGTGTAGACAGCAAGCTGAGTGCACTCCCGGTGTAGACAGCGAGCTGAGTGCACTCCCGGTGTAGACAGCGAGCTGAATGCACTCCCGGTGTAGACAGCGAGCTGAGTGCACTCCCGGTGTAGACAGCGAGCTGAGTGCACTCCCGGTGTAGACAGCGAGCTGAATGCACTCCCGGTGTAGACAGCGAGCTGAGTGCACTCCCGGTGTAGACAGCGAGCTGAATGCACTCCCGGTGTAGACAGCGAGCTGAGTGTACTCCCGGTGTAGACAGCGAGCTGAGTGCACTCCCGGTGTAGACAGCGAGCTGAATGCACTCCCGGTGTAGACAGCGAGCTGAGTGCACTCACGGTGTAGACAGCGAGCTGAGTGCACTCCCGGTGTAGACAGCGAGCTGAATGCACTCCCGGTGTAGACAGCGAGCTGAATGCACTCCCAGTGTAGACAGCGAGCTGAGTGCACTCCCAGTGTAGACAGCGAGCTGAATGCACTCCCAGTGTAGACAGCGAGCTGAGTGCACTCCCACTGTAGACAGCGAGCTGAATGCACTCCCGGTGTAGACAGCGAGCTGAATGCACTCCCAGTGTAGACAGCGAGCTGAGTGCACTCCCAGTGTAGACAGCGAGCTGAGTGCACTCCCGGTGTAGACAGCGAGCTGTGTGCACTCCCAGTGTAGACAGCAAGCTGAGTGCACTCCCAGTGTAGACAGCAAGCTGAGTGCACTCCCGGTGTAGACAGCGAGATGAGTGCACTCCCGGTGTAGACAGCGAGCTGAGTGCACTCCCGGTGTAGACAGCGAGCTGTGTGCACTCCCGGTGTAGACAGCGAGCTGAGTGCACTCCCGGTGTAGACAACGAGCTGAGTGCACTCCCGGTGTAGACAGCGAGCTGAGTGCACTCCCGGTGTAGACAGCAAGCTGAGTGCACTCCCGGTGTAGACAGCGAGCTGAGTGCACTCCCGGTGTAGACAGCGAGCTGAATGCACTCCCGGTGTAGACAGCGAGCTGAATGCACTCCCGGTGTAGACAGCAAGCTGAGTGCACTCCCGGTGTAGACAGCGAGCTGTGTGCACTCCCGGTGTAGACAGCGAGCTGAGTGCACTCCCGGTGTAGACAGCGAGCTGAGTGCACTCCCGGTGTAGACAGCGAGCTGAGTGCACTCCCGGTGTAGACAGCGAGCTGAATGCACTCCCGGTGTAGACGCGAGCTGAGTGCACTCCCGGTGTAGACAGCAAGCTGAGTGCACTCCCGGTGTAGACAGCGAGCTGAGTGCACTCCCGGTGTAGACAGCGAGCTGAATGCACTCACGGTGTAGACAGCGAGCTGAGTGCACTCCCGGTGTAGACAGCAAGCTGAGTGCACTCCCGGTGTAGACAGCAAGCTGAGTGCACTCCCGGTGTAGACAGCGAGCTGAGTGCACTCCCGGTGTAGACAGCGAGCTGAATGCACTCCCGGTGTAGACAGCAAGCTGAGTGCACTCCCGGTGTAGACAGCGAGCTGAGTGCACTCCCGGTGTAGACAGCGAGCTGAATGCACTCCCGGTGTAGACAGCGAGCTGAGTGCACTCCCGGTGTAGACAGCGAGCTGAATGCACTCCCGGTGTAGACAGCGAGCTGAGTGTACTCCCGGTGTAGACAGCGAGCTGAGTGCACTCCCGGTGTAGACAGCGAGCTGAATGCACTCCCGGTGTAGACAGCGAGCTGAGTGCACTCACGGTGTAGACAGCGAGCTGAGTGCACTCCCGGTGTAGACAGCGAGCTGAGTGCACTCCCGGTGTAGACAGCGAGCTGAATGCACTCCCGGTGTAGACAGCGAGCTGAGTGCACTCACGGTGTAGACAGCGAGCTGAGTGCACTCCCGGTGTAGACAGCGAGCTGAGTGCACTCACGGTGTAGACAGCGAGCTGAGTGCACTCACGGTGTAGACAGCGAGCTGAGTGCACTCCCGGTGTAGACAGCGAGCTGAGTGCACTCCCGGTGTAGACAGCGAGCTGTGTGCACTCCCGGTGTAGACAGCGAGCTGTATGCACTCACGGTGTAGACAGCGAGCTGAGTGCACTCCCGGTGTAGACAGCGAGCTGAGTGAACCTTGTTGTACCAATGTTGATTTTGTAATTGAAAGGAATTCTGACGAAAGGACTTCTGCCTGAGTGGACTTGTCCCATATTGTCACTGGATCAGTAAACCAGAGACTCAGGGGGTCCAGGGTTCAAATCCCGACGCTGCTGAAATTTGAGTTCGATAGAAATCTGGATTTAAAATTCTAAAGCTCACCACAAAACCATACATCTGAACCTGAGGGGCACAAATATCCTGGGGGGGAGATTTGTTAGTGATCTTTGGGGGGGTTTAAACTAATGCAGCAGGGGCATGGGAACCTAGATTGTAGTTTTAGGGTAAGGGAGGATGAGAGTATAGAGGTCAGGAGCACAGATTTGACGTCGCAGGAGGGGGCCAGTGTTCAGGTAGGTGGTTTGAAGTGTGTCTACTTCAATGCCAGGAGTATACCAAACAAGGTAGGGGAACTGGCAGCATGGGTTGGTACCTGGGACTTCGATGTTGTGGCCATTTCGGAGACATGGATAGAGCAGGGACAGGAATGGATGTTGCAGGTTCCGGGGTTTAGGTGTTTTAGTAAGCTCAGAGAAGGAGGCAAAATAGGGGGAGGTGTGGCGCTGCTAGTCAAGAGCAGTATTACGGTGGCGGAGAGGATGCTAGATGGGGACTCTTCTTCCGAGGTAGTATGGGCTGAGGTTAGAAACAGGAAAGGAGAGGTCACCCTGTTGGGATTCTTCTATAGGCCTCCAAATAGTTCTAGGGATGTAGAGGAAAGGATGGCGAGGATGATCCTGGATAAGAGCGAAAGTAACAGGGTAGTTATTATGGGAGACTTTAACTTTCCAAATATTGACTGGAAAAGATATAGTTCGAGTACATTAAATGGGTCGTTTTTTGTACAGTGTGTGCAGGAGGGTTTCCTGACACAATATGTTGACAGGCCAACAAGAGGCGAGGCCACGTTGGATTTGGTTTTGGGTAATGAACCAGGCCAGGTGTTGGATTTGAGGTAGGAGAGCACTTTGGGGACAGTGACCACAATTCGGTGACGTTTACGTTAATGATGGAAAGGGATAAGTATGCACCGCAGGGCTAGAGTTATAGCTGGGGGAAGGGCAATTATGATGCCATTAGACGTGACTTGGGGGGGATAAGGTGGAGAAGTAGGCTGCAAGTGTTGGGCACACTGGATAAGTGGAGCTTGTTCAAGGATCAGCTACTGCGTGTTCTTGATAAGTATGTACCGGTCAGGAAGGGAGGAAGGCGTCGAGCGAGGGAACCGTGGTTTACCAAGGAAGTGGAATCTCTTGTTAAGAGGAAGAAGGAGGCCTATGTGAAGATGAGGTGTAAAGTTTCAGTTGGGGCGATGGATAGTTACAAGGTAGCGAGGAAGGATCTAAAGAGAGAGCTAAGACGAGCAAGGAGGGGACATGAGAAGTATTTGGCAGGTAGGATCAAGGAAAACCCAAAAGCTTTCTATAGGTATGCCAGGAATAAGCGAATGACGGGAAAGAGTAGGACCAGTCAAGGACAGGGATGGGAAGTTGTGTGTGGAGTCTGAAGAGATAGGCGAGATACTAAATGAATATTTTTCGTCAGTATTCACTCAGGAAAAAGATAATGTTGTGGAGGAGAGTGCTGAGCCCCAGGCTAATAGAATAGATGGCATTGAGGTACGTAGGGAAGAGGTGTTGGCAATTCTGGACAGGCTGAAAATAGATAAGTCCCCGGGTCCTGATGGGATTTATCCTAGGATTCTCTGGGAGGCCAGGGAAGAGATTGCTGGACCTTTGGCTTTGATTTTTATGTCATCATTGGCTACAGGAATAGTGCCAGAGGACTGGAGGATAGCAAATGTGGTCCCTTTGTTCAAAAAGGGGAGCAGAGACAACCCCGGCAACTATAGACCGGTGAGCCTCACGTCTGTTGTGGGTAAAGTCTTGGAGGGGATTATAAGAGACAAGATTTATAATCATCTAGATCGGAATAATATGATCAGGGATAGTCAGCATGGCTTTGTGAAGGATAGGTCATGCCTCACAAACCTTATCGAGTTCTTTGAGAAGGTGACTGAACAGGTAGATGAGGGTAGAGCAGTTGATGTGGTGTATATGGATTTCAGCAAAGCGTTTGATAAGGTTCCCCACGGTAGGCTATTGCAGAAAATACGGAGGCTGGGGATTGAGGGTGATTTAGAGATGTGGATCAGAAATTGGCTAGCTGAAAGAAGACAGAGGGTGGTGGTTGATGGGAAATGTTCAGAATGGAGTTCAGTTACAAGTGGAGTACCACAAGGATCTGTTCTGGGGCCGTTGCTGTTTGTCATTTTTATCAATGACCTAGAGGAAGGCGCAGAAGGGTGGGTGAGTAAATTTGCAGATGATACTAAAGTCGGTGGGGTTGTCGATAGTGTGGAAGGATGTAGCAGGTTACAGAGGGATATAGATAAGCTGCAGAGCTGGGCTGAGAGGTGGCAAATGGAGTTTAATGTAGAGAAGTGTGAGGTGATTCACTTTGGAAGGAATAACAGGAATGCGGAATATTTGGCTCATGGTAAAGTTCTTGGAAGTGTGGATGAGCAGAGGGATCTAGGTGTCCATGTACATAGATCCCTGAAAGTTGCCACCCAGGTTGATAGGGTTGTGAAGAAGGCCTATGGAGTGTTGGCCTTTATTGGTAGAGGGATTGAGTTCCGGAGTCGGGAGGTCATGTTGCAGCTGTACAGAACTCTGGTACGGCCGCATTTGGAGTATTGCGTACAGTTCTGGTCACTGCATTATAGGAAGGACGTGGAGGCTTTGGAGCGGGTGCAGAGGAGATTTACCAGGATGTTGCCTGGTATGGAGGGAAAATCTTATGAGGAAAGGCTGATGGACTTGAGGTTGTTTTCGTTGGAGAGAAGAAGGTTAAGAGGAGACTTAATAGAGGCATACAAAATGATCAGGGGGTTGGATAGGGTGGACAGTGAGAGCCTTCTCCCGCGGATGGAAATGGCTGGCACGAGGGGACATAACTTTAAACTGAGGGGTAATAGATATAGGACAGAGGTCAGAGGTAGGTTCTTTACGCAAAGAGTAGTGAGGCCGTGGAATGCCCTACCTGCTACAGTAGTGAACTCGCCAACATTGAGGGCATTTAAAAGTTTATTGGATAAACATATGGATGATAATGGCATAGTGTAGGTTAGATGGCTTTTGTTTCGGTGCAACATCGTGGGCCGAAGGGCCTGTACTGCGCTGTATCGTTCTATGTTCTATGCTGTAAAAACCCACCCGGTTCACTGATGTCCCTACCCCGGCCTGGCCTGCACGTGACTCCAGGTCCATCGCACTTAGGCTTGGGCATTAAATGCTGGCAGCGACGCCCCCATCACGAACGAATAAAAAAGAAGCACTTCATCACTCGCATACACACACTCAGGCTCATACACCCGCTCACCTCCATACATTCTCCCGCCCTAACCCAGTCCACTCTCTCAGGCTTACCAGGCAACGATTGGGTCTCTTCTCCGTCACCACGGACACCGACCCTGAAATGACAAACTGGCAATCGGCCTTCGAGTTAGTCGCCAGGCCGAAGAATTATTATTTTTTTTTAAAAATTGAATCTTAAGCATGACACGTAGGCTGACCTTGACGTTACTGTGAAAAGCCCCCTGGTCGCCCCACTCCGGCGCCTGTTCGGGTACGCAGAGGGAGAATTCAGAATGTCCAATTCACCCAACGAGCGCGTCTTTCGGGACTTGGGGGAGGAAAACTCACGCAGACACGAGGGAGAACGCGCAGGCTCCGCGCGGACAGTGACCGAAGCCGGGAATCGATCCTGGGACCCTGGAGCTCCGCCGGCCATGGATGTACCCTCTGGTGGACACATCCAATCGCGTCGCAGGCACCTCAAAGGCGTGAGCGAATCTGGAGAGAGAACGTCGTCTCGCGTCCCCGCCAAGGACGGGCAACTAGCCGGGCATCTACCTGGGCACCCTGATGCCCCGGGAGCTCACAGTTCGAGCATCTCTCCCTCTCTCGCCTTCCTGCCAAAGTGGGCATGCTCCCTGCGCCGATACTGTTACCCGTCCCCTTGGCCTATCCTTGACCGCTTTTCCCGCCACCCCCCCACCCCCACCCCCCGCCCCCACCTCACGTCCTCTTCGCAACTTACTCTCCCACCGATCTGCGCGCCATCCGAAATCGCTGATGGGGGAAAGCTGGCCGCGCGGCGCCCGACAAACGGAAGGGCCCCTCGCGGGCGGCGCGGCCAAGCCCCGTTGACTCACCAGCAGGCCGCTCCACCAGGGGGTGCCGATGATGGCCGTCATCGATAGCAGGCTGAGGAGGAGAGGGACCCCGAACATGAAGTGAACGATCCCCACCATGATCTGGGTGACCTGCGGGGGGGGGGGGGGGGGGGGGGGGGGGGGGGGGCAAAGGGGAGAAGGTCAGAGTTCACTCCTTGGAGGGTTCGGCCACATGTTGTTCGTGGGGAAGGATCATACTCACTCCCAGGGCCTTCAGTTCCCCCCGCAGCATCTTCTCATAGGCCAACGAGGCCCGGCCCCGCCCCCCCGGGGAGCCGGGGAGCTCCCGCGGCCTCCCCTCCCCCGTCCCCGGCGGGGGCAGCGGGTACAGGTTGGTCACCACGGGATACCGGTCACCAGCGAGCCCTGACACGGCTGCCATCTTGTCCTGCAGCTGAGAGCGATGGGCAGGGAGGGGGAGGGGGGAGAGGTAGGGGGAGGGAGAGAGGGATGGAGGGAGGGAGTGAGAGCGGGGGGAGGGAAAGAGGAATGGAGGGAGAGCGGGAGGGAGGGAAGGACGAATGGAGGGAGGGACAGGAGGAGGGGCCGAGAGAGGAATGGAGGAGGGGGGGAGGAGAGAGAGGGAGGCGGGGAGAAGGAGAGAGGGGGAGGCGGGGAGAGAGGGAGGGAGTAAGGGATGGAGGGAGGGGACAGAGGGACGGAGGGCGGGCGAGCGGGAGGGAGAGAAAGAGGAATGGAGGGAGAGAGGGAAGGATGGAGGGGGGAGGAGGAGAGAGAGAGAGGCAGGGACGGAGAGAGGGATGGAGGGAGGGACCGAGAGATAGATGGGGGGTGAGGAGGAGAGAGGGTGAGGCGGGGAGAGAGAGAGAGGGAAGGAGGGAGAGAGGGATGGAGGGAGGGAGAGAGGGAGAGAGGGAGGGGCAGAGAGGAGGATGGATGGAGGGAGACAGAAATGGCGGAGGGAGTGTGAGAGAGGGAAGGAGAGTGGGAGGGTGAGAGGGACAGAGGAAGGAACAGAGGGTGGGATGGAGAGAGAGGGAAGGAGGGAGACAGAGATGGAGGGAGGGAGGGTGAGAGTGAGGGAAGGGGAGTGGGGGGAGAGGAAGAGAGCAGGAGAAAGGGAGCCGGAGGGAGAGAGGGAGGGAGAGAGAGAGAGGGATGGAGAGAGGGAGAATTAGAAGAGGTATGGTGAGAGTGAGGGTGGGATGGGAAGAGGAAGAGAGAGAGAGAAAGATGAAGGGAGGGTGAAAATGAGGGATGGAGGGGTGGGAGAATGGGAAGAGGGAAGGGAAGACAGAGAAAAAGACAGCAGGAGGAGGGATGGAATGTGAAAGGAAGGGACAGGAGACAGGAGCAATGATAAAGGATAGAGGGATGAAAGCAGAACGAGGGTCAGAATGGAGGGAGAGAACAAAGTTATTTTCTGCTGAATCATCGGACAAATAACGGGATTGCGAACAGATTCCTGAGGAGCACAAGTGGGTAACAGGTCAGGACCCACCAAATAATAATCCAGGGCGGCCCTCCTCAGCACTGACCCTCTGACAGTGTGGCACACCCTCAGTACTGACCCTCTGACAGTGCAGCACACCCTCAGTACTGACCCTCTGACAGTGCGGCACTCCCTCAGTACTGACCCTCTGACAGTGCAGCACACCCTCAGTATTGGCCCCATGACAGTGCAGCACTCCCTCAGCACTGACCCTCTGACAGTGCAGCACACCCTCAGTACTGACCCTCTGACAGTGCAGCACTCCCTCAGCACTGACCCTCTGACAGTGCAGCACTCCCTCAGTACTGACCCTCTGACAGTGCAGCACTCCCTCAGCACTGACCCTCTGACAGTGCAGCACTCCCTCAGTACTGACCCTCTGACAGTGCAGCACTCCCTCAGCACTGACCCTCTGACAGTGCAGCACTCCCTCAGTACTGACCCTCTGACAGTGCAGCACTCCCTCAGCACTGACCCTCTGACAGTGCAGCACTCCCTCAGTACTGACCCTCTGACAGTGCTGTACTCCCTCAGTACTGACCCTCTGACAGTGCGGCACTCCCTCAGTACTGACCCTCTGACAGTGCAGCACTCCCTCAGTAATGACCCTCTGACAGTGCAGCACTCCCTCAGTACTGACCCTCTGACAGTGCAGCACTCCCTCAGTACTGACCCTCTGACAGTGCAGCACTCCCTCAGTAATGACCCTCTGACAGTGCAGCACTCCCTCAGCACTGACCCTCTGACAGTGCAGCACTCCCTCAGTACTGACCCTCTGACAGTGCAGCACTCCCTCAGTACTGACCCTCTGACAGTGCGGCACTCCCTCAGTACTGACCCTCTGACAGTGCGGCACTCCCTCAGCACTGACCCTCTGACAGTGCAGCACTTCCTCAGCACTGACCCTCTGACAGTGCGGCACTCCCTCAGTACTGACCCTCTGACAGTGCAGCACTCCCTCAGTACTGACCCTCTGACAGTGCGGCACTCCCTCAGTACTGACCCTCTGACAGTGCAGCACTCCCTCAGTACTGACCCTCCGACAGTGCAGCACTCCCTCAGTACTGACCCTCTGTCAGTGCGGCACTCCCTCAGTACTGACCCTCTGACAGTGCGGCGCTCCCTCAGTCCTGACCCTCTGACAGTGCGGTACTCCCTCAGTACTGACCCTCTGACAGTGCCGCACTCCCTCAGTACTGACCCTCTGACAGTGCAGCACTCCCTCAGTACTGACCCTCTGACAGTGCAGCACTCCCTCAGTACTGACCCTCTGACAGTGCGGCACTCCCTCAGTACTGACCCTCTGACAGTGCGGCCCTCCCTCAGTACTGACCCTCTGACAGTGCGGCACTCCCTCAGTACTGACCCTCTGACAGTGCGGCACTCCCTCAGTACTGACCCTCTGACAGTGCGGCACTCCCTCAGTACTGACTCCCTGACAGTGCGACACTCCGTCAGTACTGACCCTCTGACAGTGCGGCACTCCCTCTCTAATGTCCCTCTGACAGTGCGGCACTCCCTCAGTACTGACCCTCTGACAGTGCGGCACTCCCTCAGTTCTGACCCTCTGACAGTGCAACACTCCCTCAGTACTGACCCACTGACAGTGCGGCACTCCCTCAGTACTGACCCTCTGACAGTGCCGCACTCCCTCAGTACTGACCCTCTGACAGTGCAGCACTCCCTCAGTACTGACCCTCTGTCAGTGCAGCACTCCCTCAGTACTGACCCTCTGACAGTGCGGCACTCCCTCAGCACTGACCCTCTGACAATGCGGCACTCCCTCAGTACTGACCCTCTGACAGTGGCGCACCGCCGGACGCGAGGTGCTGATGAGCTTACCGTGTTGGGTGGTGGAATCCTGCCGCTGGTTGTGTGTGGGTCTGTGTCCCCCAGGTGCGCTGCGTCCCAGTGAGAGGCCGAGTGCGTCTCCTGTGGGGGACAGCGGCAGAGGGAGCGACGTCGACCTTCCGACGGGAGATCCTTTACCTCCCTTTCCTCAATCCTCAGGTGGTCGCTAGGCAACCCGCTCCTTGGACCCGCTCTGTTGACGCTCAGCTGTCATTACAGTCACGGCAGCTGCAGACTTTCGTGAGGAATTGAATGGACGTGGTAAATATATTATGAACGGAAAACCGAGACCTGTGAGGTGTGTGCGTCCGTCTCTGCAAATTAGACTATTCCATCTCCAGAACGTTCGCCCGACCTCCCCCCCCCCCCCCCCCCCCCTCACCCCCTCCCAGCTCTTCTGCTGGTGGATAGGCCACGCTAAATTGCCCCTCAGTGTCCCCTCCCCAAAAATGGGCGGGTGGGTGGGGTTACTGGGCTGCGGGGATAGGGTGGAAGCGTGGGCTTGGCTGGAGATTGAAACGGGGCAGCCGTGAGAACAATAGTGGGAGCGAAACAAGTCACGTTAAAAAGACAAGGCTTAAGGCTTTGTACCTTGCGAGGGGCAAGGTTTAGAGGAGATGTACGAGGCGGGTTTTTTACGCAGAGGGTAGTGGGTGCCTGGAACTCGCTGCCGGAGGAGGTGGTGGAAGCAGGGACGATAGTGACATTTAAGGGGCATCTTGACAAATACATGAATAGGATGGGGATAGAGGGATACGGACCCCGGAAGTGTGGAAGAATTTAGTTTAGACGGGCCGCATGGTTGGCACGGGCTTGGAGGGCCGAAGGGCCTGTTCCTGTGCTGTACTTTTCTTTGTTCTTTGTTAGCAAGTGGAGCATTCGCAATAAAGTGGACGAATTCATCGCGCAGACAGACGTAAACGGGCATGGTATAATCGGGATTACGGAGACGTGGTTGCAGGGTGACCAGGCATGGGAACTGAACATCCAGGGGTATTCAGTATTTCGGAAGGACAGGCAAGAAGGAAAAGGCAGTGGCGTGGCAAGGCGGGACAAAGAGGGATTAACACAACAGTGAGGAAGGATTTGCTGCGGGATTCTCCGTCGGCAGAATCCCACGCTTCGCAGGAAGCGCACCCACATCGCGGGTTTCCCCATTGGCCGGCTGGCGGGTCGGAGGCTCCCACCCATTAGCTCCGACGATGTGGAATCTGTATGGGTCGAGCTGAGAAACACCAAGGAGTAAAAACGTTAATGGGCGTCAGAGACAAGCTCCCAAACCGCAGTGGCGCCGTCGAGATTGGCATGAAACAGGAAATTAGAGACGCGGGGGATAAAGGAACATCTGTAATCATGGGTAATTTTAATCTGCACTTGGATTGGGCAAATCACAATGCCGTAGAGGAGGAATTCCTGGAGTGTTTACGGGATGGTTTTCCTGACCAATATGTGGAGGAACCAACTGGAGAACAGGCCATCTTAGACTGGGTACTGTGTAATGAGAAGGGAATTATTGCCCATCTGGCTGTACGAGACCCCTTGGGGATGAGTGATCATAACATGATTAGAATGTTTTATCAAGATAGAGCGTTGTTTCGGAGACTAAGGTGCTGAATCTTTTTTTTAAATATGTTTTATTGAAAATGTTTTCCCAAACAACAATTTTTCCCCTCTTACAAAGCAAACGCAACAATAACAATACAGAAATTTTTACAATACACAAGTACCAAAGCCCCTTTATCTTTGACCTAAACTAAACTAAATCCCCACCCTCTCCCCCTGGGTTGCTGCTGCTGGTCATCTGTCTTCCCTCTAACGTTCCCCTAGGTAGTCGAGAAATGGCTGCCACCGCCTGGTGAACCCTTGAGCCGACCCTCTCAGGGCAAACTTTATCTGCTCCAGTTTAATGAACCCCGCCATATCATTTACCCAGGCCTCCAGTCCGGGGGGTTTCGCCTCTTTCCACATGAGTAGGATCCTGCGCCGGGCTACTAGGGACTCAAAGGCCACGACATCGGCCTCTTTCGCCTCCTGCACTCCCGGCTCTTCCGCAACTCCAAATAGAGCTAACCCCCAGCCTGGTTTGACCCGGGCCTTCACCACCTGCAAAATCACTCCCGTCACTCCCTTCCAATACCCTTCCAGTGCCGGGCACGCCCAAAACATATGTGCGTGGTTTGCCGGGCTCCCGCCGCACCCCCCACATCTGTCCTCCACTCCAAAGAGCCTGCTCAATCTTGCTCCCGTTATGTGTGCTCTATGTAGCACCTTGAATTGAATCAGGCTAAGCCTGGCGCATGAGGAAGAGGAATTTACCCTGCTTAGGGCACCAGCCCACATACCCTCCTCTATCTCCTCCCCTAGTTCTTCTTCCCACTTTCCTTTTAGTTCGCCCACCGACTCCTCCCCCTCTTCCCTCATCTCTCGGTAAATCTCTGACACCTTGCCCTCTCCGACCCACACCCCTGAAAGCACCCTGTCCTGTATCCCCTGTGTCGGGAGCAACGGAAATTCCCTCACCTGTTGTCTAGTAAACGCCCTCACCTGCATATATCTCAAGAAATTTCCCCGGGGCAACCCATACTTTTCCTCCAATGCTCCCAAGCTCGCAAAAGTCCCATCTATAAACAAATCTCCCACCCTCCTAATTCCCAACTGGTGCCAGCTCTGAAATCCTCCATCCATTCTTCCTGGGGCGAACCTATGGTTGTTCCTGATTGGGGACCCCACCAGGGCTCCCCGCACCCCTCTCTGTCGCCTCCACTGTCCCCAGATATTCAATGTTGCCGCCACCACCGGATTCGTGGTAAGCTTTTTAGGTGAGATCGGTAGCGGCTCCGTCACCAGCGCCTCTAAACTCGTCCCTTTACAGGACTTTCTCTCCAGTCTTTTCCACGCCGCTCCCTCACCCTCCATCATCCATTTACGTATCATTGCCACATTGGCGGCCCAATAGTAATCGCCCAAGTTCGGTAGTGCCAATCCTCCTCTGTCCCTACTACGCTGAAGGAACCCCCTCCTTACTCTCGGAACTTTCCCTGCCCACACGAAGCTCGTGATGCTCCTGTCTATTTTATTAAAAAAGGTCTTCGTGATTAATATAGGGAGACATTGAAATACAAATAAGAGCCTCGGGAGGACCATCATCTTAATTGCCTGCACCCTGCCCGCCAGCGACAGAGGCTGCATGTCCCACCTCTTGAAGTCCTCCTCCATTTGTTCTACCAGCCGTGTCAGATTAAGTCTGTGCAAGGTTCCCCAGCTCCTAGCGATCTGAATCCCCAGGTATCGGAAGTTTCTTTCCACTTTCTTTAGCGGCAAGCCTTCTATCTCTCTACTCTGGTCCCCTGGATGTATCACAAATAATTCACTCTTCCCCATGTTTAGCCTATACCCCGAGAAATCCCCGAACCCCCTCAAAATTCGCATAACCTCTATCATCCCCCCCGCTGGGTCCGACACGTATAATAGGTCATCTGCGTATAACGAGACTCGGTGTTCTTCTCCCCCTCTAATCACCCCTCTCCATTTCCTGGAGTCTCTCAACGCCATGGCCAGAGGTTCAATTGCCAA
Source organism: Scyliorhinus torazame (assembly GCF_047496885.1). Classification (NCBI taxonomy): domain Eukaryota; kingdom Metazoa; phylum Chordata; class Chondrichthyes; order Carcharhiniformes; family Scyliorhinidae; genus Scyliorhinus; species Scyliorhinus torazame. The sequence continues at coordinate 16,124,997 of NC_092710.1, read as the reverse complement.
CGCGAACAACAATGGAGACAGCGGGCATCCCTGTCTTGTTCCCCTATATAGTCGGAAATACTCCGATCTTTGTCGACCTATAACTACACTTGCCGTTGGAGCCCCATAAAGAAGTCTAACCCAGCTAATAAACCCGTTCTCGAACCCAAACCTCCTTAACACTTCCCATAAATACTCCCACTCCACCCTATCAAATGCCTTCTCTGCGTCCATTGCCGCCACCATCTCTGCCTCCCCCTCCACTGGGGGCATCATTATCACCCCTAATAGTCGTCGCACGTTAACATTCAGTTGTCTCCCTTTTACGAACCCTGTCTGGTCTTCGTGCACCACCCCGGGACACAGTCCTCTATCCTCGATGCCAGTACCTTTGCCAGCAATTTGGCGTCCACGTTCAATAATGAAATGGGTCTATAGGACCCGCACTGCAACGGATCTTTGTCCCTCTTCAAAATTAACGATATCGTCGCCTCCGACATCGTCGGGGGTAGAGTCCCCCCTTCCCTGGCCTCATTGAACGTCCTCACCATCAACGGGGCCAACAAGTCCACATATTTTCTGTAATACTCCACCGGGAACCCGTCTGGTCCTGGGGCCTTCCCTGCTTGCATGCTTCCCAGTCCCTTAATAACCTCATCCACCTCAATCGGTGCCCCCAGGCCTACCACCTCCTGCTCCTCCACTTTCGGGAACCTCAATTGGTCCAGGAACTGCCGCATCCCCTCCTCTCCCTCTGGGGGTTGAGACCTATACAGTTCCTCATAGAAGGTCTTGAACACCTCATTTATCTTTGCTGCCCTTCGCACCGTGGCTCCCATTTCGTCTCTAATTCCTCCTATCTCCCTCGCTGCTGCCCTCTTTCGCAATTGATGAGCCAACAGGCGACTAGCCTTTTCCCCATATTCATACCTCCTCCCCTGTGCCTTCCTCCACAGTACCTCCGCCTATCTGGTGGTCAGAAGGTCAAATTCCGTCTGGAGTCGTCTCACAATTCCTCCTCCGGGGTCTCTGCAAATTCCCTATCCACCCTTAAAATCTCCCCCAGTAATCTTTCCCTTTCCTTGGCCTCTGTTTTCCTTTTGTGGGCCCCAATGGAGATCAGCTCTCTGACCACCGCTTTTAGTGCTTCCCATACCACTCCCACAGGGACCTCGCCGTCGTCATTGACCTCCAGGTATCTCTCAATACACCCCCGCACTCTTGCACACACTCCCTCATCCGCCATCAATCCCACATCTAATCGCCAGAGTGTTCTCTGCTCCCTTTCCTCTCCTACTTCCAGGTCCACCCAATGTGGGGCATGGTCCGAAACCGCTATGGCTGAGTATTCAGCTTCTTCCACCCTTGAGATCAACGACCTTCCCAAAACAAAAAAATCTATCCGGGAGTACACTTTATGGACATGGAAGAAGAAGGAAAACTCCTGGCCCTCGGTCTAAGAAATCGCCATGGATCCACTCCCCCCATTTGGTCCATAAACCCCTTAAGTACCTTGGTCGCTGCCGGCCTTCTTCCGGTCCTTGAGCTGGATCTATCTAGCCCCGGGTCCAGCACCGTATTAAAGTCCCCTCCTAAAATCAAGTTTCCTACCTCCAGGTCCGGTATACGCCCCAGCATCCGTCTCATAAATCCCGCATCGTCCCAGTTTGGGGCATACACATTGACCAACACGACCTCCATTCCCTCCAGCCTGCCACTCACCATTACATACCTACCTCCACTATCTGCTACGATGTCCTTTGCTTCAAATGCTACCCGTTTCCCCACCAAAATGGCCACCCCTCTATTCTTTGCGTCCAGTCCTGAGTGGAACACCTGTCCCACCCATCCTTTCCCTAGCCTAACTTGGTCCGCCACCTTTAGGTGCGTCTCTTGGAGCATAGCCACGTCTGCCCTTAGTCCTTTCAAATGCGCGAGCGCTCGGGCCCTTTTTATCGGTCCGTTCAGGCCTCTCACGTTCCACGTGATCAGCCTCACTAGGGGGCTACCTGCTCCCCTCCCGTGTCAACTAGCCATTACCTTCTCTAGGCCAGTCCCATATCCCGCCTCCGCGCTCCCACTCGCTCCCCCAGCGTCGCACACCATCCCCGCCCACCCACTCTTTAGCCATTTCCTTTTGGATTTCCGCAGCAGCAACCCAGCCCCCCCCCCCCCCCCGCCCCCGCTAGATCCCTATCTAGCGTGATTGCTCCCCCCATGTCACTTCCGTAAGTCAGCTGACTTCAACTGACCCCGGCTACTCCTGCTCACTCCTCGACCCCCCCGTGTGGGGAACTCCCATCCGCCTTGCGCCTGTCTTCCCGCCTTATTCTTTCTGGCGCGGGAACATCCCTTTACCTGACCCGCCTCTTATGGCACAGCTCCCTTTCCCCTCCCCCTCTCCTTCCCCATTCTCCAACTATGTCCGTCTTTCCCCCATCACCGGCGCCCACATTTCCCCAATGTCTCCCCCTTCCCAATTTACTTCTCAATTAACTTCACCCATAACATTACATAGAACATAGAACAGTATAGAACAGTACAGGCCCTTCGGCCCACGATGTTGCACCGAAACAAAAGCCATCTAACCTACACTATGCCATTATCATCCATATGTTTATCCAATAAACTTTTAAATGCCCTCAATGTTGGCGAGTTCATTACTGTAGCAGGTAGGGCATTCCACGGCCTCACTACTCTTTGCGTAAAGAACCTACCTCTGACCTCTGTCCTATATCTATTACCCCTCAGTTTAAAGTTATGTCCCCTCGTGCCAGCCAGTTCCATCCGCGGGAGAAGGCTCTCACTGTCCACCCTATCCAACCCCCTGATCATTTTGTATGCCTCTATTAAGTCTCCTCTTAACCTTCTTCTCTCCAACGAAAACAACCTCAAGTCCATCAGCCTTTCCTCATAAGATTTTCCCTCCATACCAGGCAACATCCTGGTAAATCTCCTCTGCACCCGTTCCAAAGCCTCCACGTCCTTCCTATAATGCAGTGACCAGAACTGTACGCAATACTCCAAATGCGGCCGTACCAGAGTTCTGTACAGCTGCAACATGACCTCCCGACTCCGGAACTCAATCCCTCTACCAATAAAGGCCAACACTCCATAGGCCTTCTTCACAACCCTATCAACCTGGGTGGCAACTTTCAGGGATCTATGTACATGGACACCTAGATCCCTCTGCTCATCCACACTTTCAAGAACTTTACCATTAGCCAAATATTCCGCGTTCCTGTTATTCCTTCCAAAGTGAATCACCTCACACTTCTCTACATTAAACTCCATTTGCCACCTCTCAGCCCAGCTCTGCAGCTTATCTATATCCCTCTGTAACCTGCTACATCCTTCCACACTATCGACAACACCACCGACTTTAGTATCGTCTGCAAATTTACTCACCCACCCTTCTGCGCCTTCCTCTAGGTCATTGATAAAAATGACAAACAGCAACGGCCCCAGAACAGATCCTTGTGGTACTCCACTTGTGACTACTCCATTCTGAACATTTCCCATCAACCACCACCCTCTGTCTTCTTTCAGCTAGCCAATTTCTGATCCACATCTCTAAATCACCCTCAATCCCCAGCCTCCGTATTTTCTGCAATAGCCTACCGTGGGAACCTTATCAAATGCTTTGCTGAAATCCATATACACCACATCAACTGCAATCAATTAACAATAACATTTCCTGCAGCATCAGTCCCTCAGTTCCGATCCAATTTCTCTTCTTTGATGAAGGTCCATGCTTCCTCCGCCGTCTCGAAATAATGGTGTCTCTCCTGATACGTGACCCATAGTCTTGCCGGCTGCAGCATCCCGAACTTCACCTTCCTTTTATGCAACACCTCTTTGGCTCGGTTGAAGCTCGCCCTCCTTCTCGCCACCTCCGCACTCCAATCCTGGTATACCCGTACCACTGCATTCTCCCATCTGCTACTCCGCACCTTTTTAGCCCATCTCAGGACCTCTTCTCTGTCCCTAAGGCGGTAAAATCGCACGATTATCGCCCTGGGTGGTTCTCCCGCTTTTGGTCTTCCCGCCGGAATCCGATTTGCCCACTCCACCTCCAAGGGGCCTGTAGCGAGGCATCGCCGCAACCGGAAGTCGAGGTGCTGAATCTTAATGAAGGGAACGATGAGGATATGAGGCGTGGGTTGGCTTTGATAGATTGGGGAGGGTTACTTAACGGGACGACAGTGGATAGACAATGGCAAACATTCAAGCATGGGGGAACTACAGCAACTGTTCATTCCTGTCTAGCACCAAATCAAAGGGGGTAAGAGGGCCAATCCATGGCTTACAAAGGAAATTAGAGATAGTGTTCGATCTGAGGAAGAAGCATACAGATTGGTCACGATAAACAACGGGCGGGATTCTCCGCTTCGGAGACTAAGGGCGGGATTGTCCGCCTGCCCACTGCAAAATCGCGGAATGCCAATGGGCGGAGAATGGCTTCCGAGGCCGAAACCGGGGTGGGCGCCGTCTTGCCGCCGAATCGGGACGCCCCGGCACCGCCGGAGACGGCGCAAACGCGCCGCCCACCGCGCGGGGTTACAGTAGGCAGCTCATTTAGCGGGCCTCAAACCCTGTGCTGCGGGGGGGGGGGGGGGGGGGGGATTCCTGACAGGGCTGGGGGAGGGGGGGGGGACAGGCCGTGCAGCCTCCCCCCGCCCCCCCCCCCCCCCCCCCCACCACGGGACTGGGGCGAAGCCCAGGCACCGACCGCCATTACGGCGGCCATCTTGTTGCGTGTCCAGTGACCACCCGCCTCAGCTCCTGGTCCTACACAGCCACGCCGGCCGTACGGACGCGCCTATACCTGGGGGCGCCCATCTGGCACCTCCCCCTGCGGGAGTCGCCGGCACGGGACCCAGCAACTCCTCCTCCCTCGGGGTGCCCGATTGGGCCCCCCCCCCCCCCCCCCCCCCCCCCCCCACCCCGGGCTACGCCACTGCACACCGTCCTCGCTCCAACACCATCCCCACCTCACCCAGCTGCTCAACCCCACTCCCTCCCGACCCGCTGCCCAATCATGTATCTTGTCTTGTGTCGCGCAGGACCTGCTGGTGACGGGGCGGGGCCTACTGGTCACCCCCCTGACCCCCAGCCTGAAGGCTGAGCGAGTCAGAGTGAGAGAGTGAGGGATAGAGATGGAGAGAGATTGGGAGAGTCAGAGAGAGATGGAGAGACAGTGGGAGAGTCAGAGAGAGAGAGAGAGATGGAGAGACAGTGGGAGAGTCAGAGAGAGAGAGATGGAGAGACAGTGGGAGAGTCAGAGAGAGAGAGAGAGATGGAGAGACAGTGGGAGAGTCAGAGAGAGAGAGATGGAGAGACAGTGGGAGAGTCAGAGAGAGAGAGAGATGGAGAGACAGTGGGAGAGTCAGAGAGAGAGAGAGAGATGGAGAGACAGTGGGAGAGTCAGAGAGAGAGAGATGGAGAGACAGTGGGAGAGTCAGAGAGAGAGAGAGAGATGGAGAGACAGTAGGAGAGTCAGAGAGAGAGAGATGGAGAGACAGTGGGAGAGTCAGAGAGAGAGAGAGATGGAGAGACAGTGGGAGAGTCAGAGAGAGAGAGAGGGATGGAGAGACAGTGGGAGAGTCAGAGACAGAGAGAGAGAGATGGAGAGACAGTGGGAGAGTCAGAGAGAGAGAGAGAGATGGAGAGACAGTGGGAGAGTCAGCGAGAGAGAGATGGAGAGAGAGTGGGAGAGTCAGAGAGAGAGAGAGATGGAGAGACAGTGGGAGAGCCAGAGAGAGAGGGAGATGGAGAGACAGTGGGAGAGCCAGAGAGAGAGGGAGATGGAGAGACAGTGGGAGAGTCAGAGAGAGAGGGAGAGATGGAGAGAGAGTGGGAGAGTCAGAGAGAGAGAGTGAGAGAGACAGTGGGAGAGTCAGAGAGAGAGAGATGGAGAGAGAGTGGGAGAGTCAGAGAGATAGAGAGATGGAGAGAGAGTGGGAGAGTCAGAGAGAGAGGGAGAGATGGAGAGACAGTGGGAGAGACAGAGAGAGAGAGAGATGGAGAGATGGTGGGAGAGTAAGAGAGAGAGAGAGATGGAGAGAGAGTGGGAGAGTCAGAGAGCGAGAGAGAGATGGAGAGACAGTGGGAGAGTCAGAGAGAGAGACAGATGGAGACAGTGGGAGAGTCAGAGAGAGAGAGAGAGATGGAGAGACAGTGGGAGAGTCAAAGAGAGAGAGATGGAGAGACAGTGGGAGAGTCAGAGAGAGCGTGAGATGGAGAGACAGTGGAAGAGTCAGAGAGAGAGAGAGAGAGATGGAGAGAGTGGGAGAGTCAGAGAGAGAGATGGAGAGACAGTGGGAGAGTCAGAGAGAGAGAGAGAAATGGAGAGAGAGTGGGAGAGTCACAGAGAGAGAGGGAGAGATGGAGAGACAGTGGGAGTGTCAGAGAGAGAGAGAGATGGAGAGACAGTGGGAGAGTCAGAGAGAGCGTGAGATGGAGAGACAGTGGAAGAGTCAGAGAGAGAGAGAGAGAGATGGAGAGAGTGGGAGAGTCAGAGAGAGAGATGGAGAGACAGTGGGAGAGTCAGAGAGAGAGAGAGAAATGGAGAGAGAGTGGGAGAGTCACAGAGAGAGAGGGAGAGATGGAGAGACAGTGGGAGTGTCAGAGAGAGAGAGAGATGGAGAGACAGTGGGAGAGTCAGACAGAGAGAGAGAGAGATGGAGAGACAGTGGGAGAGTCAGAGAGAGATGGAGAGACAGTGGGAGAGTCAGAGAGAGAGAGAGATGGAGAGACAGTGGGAGAGTCAGAAAGAGAGAGAGAGTTGGAGAGAGAGTGGGAGAGTCAGAGAGAGAGGGAGAGATGGAGAGACAGTGGGAGAGTCAGAGAGAGAGAGAGAGTTGGAGAGAGAGTGGGAGAGTCAGAGAGAGAGGGAGAGATGGAGAGACAGTGGGAGAGTCAGAGAGAGAGAGGGAGATGGAGAGACAGTGGGAGAGTCAGAGAGAGATTGAGAGACAGTGGAAGAGTAAAAGAGAGAGAGATGGAGAGAAAAAGAGTCAGAGAGAGAGATGGAGAGACCGTGGGAGAGTCAGAGAGAGTGGGAGAGTCAGGGAGAGAGGGAGATGGAGAGACAGTGGGAGAGTCAGAGAGAGAGAGATGGAGAGACAGTGGGAGAGTCAGAGAGAGAGAGAGAGGTGGAGAGACAGTGGGAGAGTCAGAGAGAGAGAGAGAGATGGAGAGAAAGTGGGAGAGTCAGAGAGAGGGGGAGATGGAGAGACAGTGGGAGAGTCAGAGAGAGAGAGAGAGATGGAGAGACAGTGGGAGAGTCAGAGAGAGAGAGAGATGGAGAGACAGTGGGAGATTCAAAGAGAGAGAGAGATGGAGAGACAGTGGGAGAGTCAGAGAGAGAGGGAGATGGAGAGACAGTGGGAGAATCAGGAGAGAGAGATGGAGAGACAGTGGGAGTGTCAGAGAGAGGGAGATGGAGAGACTGTGGGAGAGTCAGAGAGAGAGAGAGAGCGATGGAGAAACAGTGGGAGAGTCAGAGAGAGAGAGAGAGATGGAGAGACAGTGGGAGAGTCAGAGAGAGAGAGAGAGATGGAGAGACAGTGGGAGAGTCAGAGAGAGAGGGATGGAGAGACAGTGGGAGATTCAAAGAGAGAGAGAGATGGAGAGACAGTGGGAGAGTCAGAGAGAGAGGGAGATGGAGAGACAGTGGGAGAATCAGAGAGAGAGAGATGGAGAGACAGTGGGAGTGTCAGAGAGAGGGAGATGGAGAGACTGTGGGAGAGTCAGAGAGAGAGAGAGAGAGCGATGGAGAGACAGTGGGAGAGTCAGACAGAGAGAGAGAGATGGAGAGACAGTGGGAGAGTCAGAGAGAGAGAGAGAGATGGAGAGACAGTGGGAGAGTCAGCGAGAGAGAGATGGAGAGAGAGTGGGAGAGTCAGAGAGAGAGAGAGATGGAGAGACAGTGGGAGAGCCAGAGAGAGAGGGAGATGGAGAGACAGTGGGAGAGCCAGAGAGAGAGGGAGATGGAGAGACAGTGGGAGAGTCAGAGAGAGAGGGAGAGATGGAGAGAGAGTGGGAGAGTCAGAGAGAGAGAGTGAGAGAGACAGTGGGAGAGTCAGAGAGAGAGAGATGGAGAGAGAGTGGGAGAGTCAGAGAGATAGAGAGATGGAGAGAGAGTGGGAGAGTCAGAGAGAGAGGGAGAGATGGAGAGACAGTGGGAGAGACAGAGAGAGAGAGAGATGGAGAGATGGTGGGAGAGTAAGAGAGAGAGAGAGATGGAGAGAGAGTGGGAGAGTCAGAGAGCGAGAGAGAGATGGAGAGACAGTGGGAGAGTCAGAGAGAGAGACAGATGGAGACAGTGGGAGAGTCAGAGAGAGAGAGAGAGATGGAGAGACAGTGGGAGAGTCAAAGAGAGAGAGATGGAGAGACAGTGGGAGAGTCAGAGAGAGCGTGAGATGGAGAGACAGTGGAAGAGTCAGAGAGAGAGAGAGAGAGATGGAGAGAGTGGGAGAGTCAGAGAGAGAGATGGAGAGACAGTGGGAGAGTCAGAGAGAGAGAGAGAAATGGAGAGAGAGTGGGAGAGTCACAGAGAGAGAGGGAGAGATGGAGAGACAGTGGGAGTGTCAGAGAGAGAGAGAGATGGAGAGACAGTGGGAGAGTCAGAGAGAGCGTGAGATGGAGAGACAGTGGAAGAGTCAGAGAGAGAGAGAGAGAGATGGAGAGAGTGGGAGAGTCAGAGAGAGAGATGGAGAGACAGTGGGAGAGTCAGAGAGAGAGAGAGAAATGGAGAGAGAGTGGGAGAGTCACAGAGAGAGAGGGAGAGATGGAGAGACAGTGGGAGTGTCAGAGAGAGAGAGAGATGGAGAGACAGTGGGAGAGTCAGACAGAGAGAGAGAGAGATGGAGAGACAGTGGGAGAGTCAGAGAGAGATGGAGAGACAGTGGGAGAGTCAGAGAGAGAGAGAGATGGAGAGACAGTGGGAGAGTCAGAAAGAGAGAGAGAGTTGGAGAGAGAGTGGGAGAGTCAGAGAGAGAGGGAGAGATGGAGAGACAGTGGGAGAGTCAGAGAGAGAGAGAGAGTTGGAGAGAGAGTGGGAGAGTCAGAGAGAGAGGGAGAGATGGAGAGACAGTGGGAGAGTCAGAGAGAGAGAGGGAGATGGAGAGACAGTGGGAGAGTCAGAGAGAGATTGAGAGACAGTGGAAGAGTAAAAGAGAGAGAGATGGAGAGAAAAAGAGTCAGAGAGAGAGATGGAGAGACCGTGGGAGAGTCAGAGAGAGTGGGAGAGTCAGGGAGAGAGGGAGATGGAGAGACAGTGGGAGAGTCAGAGAGAGAGAGATGGAGAGACAGTGGGAGAGTCAGAGAGAGAGAGAGAGGTGGAGAGACAGTGGGAGAGTCAGAGAGAGAGAGAGAGATGGAGAGAAAGTGGGAGAGTCAGAGAGAGGGGGAGATGGAGAGACAGTGGGAGAGTCAGAGAGAGAGAGAGAGATGGAGAGACAGTGGGAGAGTCAGAGAGAGAGAGAGATGGAGAGACAGTGGGAGATTCAAAGAGAGAGAGAGATGGAGAGACAGTGGGAGAGTCAGAGAGAGAGGGAGATGGAGAGACAGTGGGAGAATCAGGAGAGAGAGATGGAGAGACAGTGGGAGTGTCAGAGAGAGGGAGATGGAGAGACTGTGGGAGAGTCAGAGAGAGAGAGAGAGCGATGGAGAAACAGTGGGAGAGTCAGAGAGAGAGAGAGAGATGGAGAGACAGTGGGAGAGTCAGAGAGAGAGAGAGAGATGGAGAGACAGTGGGAGAGTCAGAGAGAGAGGGATGGAGAGACAGTGGGAGATTCAAAGAGAGAGAGAGATGGAGAGACAGTGGGAGAGTCAGAGAGAGAGGGAGATGGAGAGACAGTGGGAGAATCAGAGAGAGAGAGATGGAGAGACAGTGGGAGTGTCAGAGAGAGGGAGATGGAGAGACTGTGGGAGAGTCAGAGAGAGAGAGAGAGAGCGATGGAGAGACAGTGGGAGAGTCAGACAGAGAGAGAGAGGTGGAGAGACAGTGGGAGAGTCAGAGAGAGAGAGAGAGAGAGAGAGAGACAGTGGGAGAGTCAGAGAGAGAGAGAGAGATGGAGAGAGTGGGAGAGTCAGAGAGAAAGAGAGAGGTGGAGAGACAGTGGGAGAGTCAGAGAGAGAGAGATGGAGAGACAGTGGGAGAGTCAGAGAGAGAGAGAGAGAGAGAAATGGAGAGACAGTGGGAGAGTCAGAGAGAGTGGGAGATGGAGAGACAGTGGGACAGTCAGAGAGAGTGGGCGATGGAGAGACAGTGGGAGAGTCAGAGACAGAGAGATGGAAAGACAGTGGGAGAGTCAGAGAGAGAGAGAGAGATGGAGAGAGAGTGGGACAGTCAGAGAGAGGGGGAGATGGAGAGACAGTGGGCGAGTCAGAGAGAGAGATGTCATGATATTCAAACACACACATCATGATGGACACACCAACAGGCAAATCAGAGCACACAACACCACAACCAATCACAGACAAGAACAAGGTTACCGCCATCACAGCCATGCCACGGCCGGCTGACAAGAAGGCTGTCTTAAGATTCCTGGGCATGGTCAACTTCCTTGGGAAGTTCATTCCCAACCTGGCTTCTCATACAACAAATATGCGCCATCTCGTAAAAAAATCGACAGAATTCAACTGGCACCAATCGCATCAGCGGGAATGGGAGGAGCTCAAGCACAAACTGGTCACGGCACCAGTGCTGGCCTTCTTTGACACGACTCGCCCTACAAAGATCTCAACAGACGCCAGCCAATCTGGTATTGGAGCGGTACTCCTGCAAAAAGACAGCAAGTCGTCATGGGCCCCGGTTGCATATGCCTCACGAGCCATGACCCCTACCGAACAGCGCTACGCGCAAATCGAAAAGAATGCCTGGGCTTGTTAACTGGACTGGACAAGTTCCACGACTATGTGTATGGCCTGCCACGATTTACGGTCGAAACTGACCACCGCCCCCTGGTCAACATCATTAACAAAGACCTGAACGACATGACTCCTCGCCTCCAGCGCATCTTACTTAAACTCAGGAGGTACGATTTCGAACTGATCTACACTCCGGGGAAGGAGCTCATCGTGGCGGACACTCTTTCCCGAGCAGTGAGCACACCACCAGATGCGGATGGGTTCGTGCGTCAAATTGAGGCACACGTAACTCTGACAGCAGCAAATCTGCCAGCTGATGATCCTAGTCTGGCCCACATACGCGCAGAGACGGCGACTGACCCCCTTCTGCAGCGAGTGATGCGCCACATGACGGAAGGGTGGCTCAAAGGGCAGTGCCCCCAGTTTTATAATGTGCGAGATGATCTTACCAACATAGACGGGGTCCTTATGAAATCACACAGGATCGTTATTCCGCACAGCGTGCGCCAGATGATTCTTCATCAACTACACGAAGACCACTTGGGAGTTGAGAAATGCAGACGGAGGGCCCGAGAGGCGGTATATTGGCCGGGTATTAATGAAGACATAGCCAACATGGTGCTCAACTGCACAACCTGTCAGAGGTTTCAGCCGGCGCAACCTCCGGAAACACTTCTACCACACGAGATGGTGACGTCCCCCTGGGCGAAGGTGGGTGTTGACCTATTTCACGCGCTCGGCAGAGATCACATCGTTATTATAGACTACTTCTCAAACTACCCGGAAGTCATGCCTCTCCATGATCTGACGTCGTCCGCAGTCATTGGGGCCTGCAAGGAAACGTTTGCTCGCCATGGCATTCCAAGGACTGTCATGTCAGACAATGGACCTTGTTTTGCCAGCCGTGAATGGTCGTCCTTTGCCGCAGCATATGGTTTCACTCATGTGACATCCAGCCCTCTGCATGCACAATCGAACGGGAAGGCTGAAAAGGGTGTCCACATCGCCAAGCGGCTCCTGTGCAAGGCGGCTGCTGCCGGATCGGACTTTAACCTTGCCTTGCTGGCCTATCGATCGGCCCCGTTATCCACGGGTCTCTCGCCAGCGCAGCTACTAATGGGTCGCTCCCTCAGGACGACGGTACCTTCCATCCTGGCACCAACAACAGACCATGAGGCGGTTCTTCGGAACATGCAACTGCAGCGTGATCGCCAGAAAAGTCGGTACGACACACGAGCGACGGACCTGCCCCCCCTGTCCTCCGGAGACAAAGTACGCGTCCATCAACCGTATGGTGGCTGGTCAGCACCGGCCGAAGTCCTCCGACGTGTGGCTCCCCGCTCGTTCCTGGTTCGCATGCCGGATGGTTCCATGCGTCGCCGCAATCGGCGCGCCCTTCGCCGACTTCCACGCTCACAGCCACACAGTACGCACACGCCAGATCCTCAACAGGATTCCGAGGATGACTTCGTGGAGCTGCCGCAGATCACGCCCTTTCCATCGCCACCCATGGCCATGCCTGCACAGCAGCCGGTGGTTCTTGATCCACCCTTGAGGCGATCAACCCGAACTCGTCGCAAGCCCATTAGAATGGACTTATAATACAGTTCATATGTTTAATAAGTTGCACAATTTTACATGATAACCTGTTGTTGTTTATCGTTCCAGATGTCGTCTGACTGGACAACTGTTCAAGTTTTTTTTTCTTCTTCTCTCGTTCGCATTTCTGTTATGTTATGGTACAACTGGATTCATGTGACGCACCCGACATCGCCCCATGTACATAGTTCCGTCATATGCACATGCTGCACACGACACACACACACTCTTAGATGCACTCACGACACGATCATATTTATTACCACGTAGGCACATATCTTTGTAAAAAGGGGGGATGTCATGATATTCAAACACACACATCATGATGGACACACCAACAGGCAAATCAGAGCACACAACACCACAACCAATCACAGACAAGAACACCAACCATATAAAAAGCACGAGCACGACACCTGGTGGTCAGTAGGTCTGGGGAGAAGGGAACAAGAAAGAGCTGTTAAAACATCAAGAGCAGGGAACCCCCATGTGCAGAGTGCAAAGACAAAACTGTACATAGTAAGTTTAAATAAAATAGCGTTGTTCCATATACAACCGTGTTGGCTCATCTGTGTGTCAGAACACCCAACACCACAAGAGAGAGAGAGAGATGGAGAGACAGTGGGAGAGTCAGAGAGAGAGGGAGATGGAGAGACAGTGGGAGAATCAGAGAGAAAGAGAGAGATGGAGAGACAGTGGGAGAGTCAGAGAGAGAGAGATGGAGAGACAGTGGGAGTGTCAGAGAGAGGGAGATGGAGAGACTGTGGGAGAGTCAGAGAGAGAGAGAGAGAGAGAGGTGGAGAGACAGTGGGAGAGTCAGAGAGAGAGAGAGAGAGATGGAGAGACAGTGGGAGAGTCAGAGAGAGAGAGAGAGAGTTGGAGAGACAGTGGGAGATTCAGAGAGAGAGAGAGAGAGATGGAGAGACAGTGGGAGAGTCAGAGAGAGATGGAGAGACAGTGGGAGAGTCAGAGAGAGAGAGAGAGACAGTGGGAGAGTCAGAGAGAGAGAGAGAGACAGTGGGAGAGTCAGAGAGAGAGAGAGAGAGTTGGAGAGGCAGTGGGAGAGTCAGAGAGAGAGAGAGAGAGATGGAGAGAGTGGGAGAGACAGAGAGAGAGAGAGAGATGGAGAGACAGTGGGAGAGGCAGAGAGAGAGAGATGGAGAGACAGTGGGAGAGTCAAAGAGAGAGAGAGAGAGATGGAGAGAGTGGGAGAGTCAGAAAGAGAGAGAGAGATGGAGAGACAGTGGGAGAGTCAGAGAGAGAGATGGAGAGACAGTGGGAGAGTCAGAGAGAGAGAGAGAGATGGAGAGACAGTGGGAGAGTCAGACAGAGAGAGAGAGATGGAGAGAGAGTGGGACAGTCAGAGAGAGAGGGAGATGGAGAGACAGTGGGAGAGTCAGAGAGAGAGAGATGGAGAGACAGTGGGATAGTCAGAGAGAGATAGAGAGATGGAGAGACAGTGGGAGAGTCAGAGAGAGTGGGAGATGGAGAGACAGTGGGAGAGTCACAGAGAGAGAGAGAGATGGAGAGACAGTGGGAGAGTCAGAGAGAGAGAGAGAGATGGAAAGACAGTGGGAGAATCAGAGAGAGAGAGAGAGAGATGGAGGGAGAGTGGGACAGTCAGAGAGAGGGGGAGATGGAGAGACAGTGGGAGAGTCAGAGAGAGAGAGAGAGATGGAGAGTCAGTGGGAGAGTCAGAGAGAGAGAGAGAGAGATGGAGAGACAGTGGGAGAGTCAGAGAGAGAGGGATGGAGAGACAGTGGGAGATTCAAAGAGAGAGAGAGATGGAGAGACAGTGGGAGAGTCAGAGAGAGAGAGAGAGAGCGATGGAAAGACAGTGGGAGAGTCAGACAGAGAGAGAGAGAGAGAGGTGGAGAGACAGTGGGAGAGTCAGAGAGAGAGAGAGAGATGGAGAGACAGTGGGAGAGTCAGAGAGAGAGAGAGTTGGAGAGACAGTGGGAGAGTCAGAGAGAGAGAGAGAGATGGAGAGACAGTGGGAGAGTCAGAGAGAGAGAGATGGAGAGACAGTGGGAGAGTCAGAGAGAGAGAGAGAGATGGAGAGAGTGGGAGAGTCAGAGAGAGAGAGAGAGATGGAGAGACAGTGGGAGAGTCAGAGAGAGGGAGATGGAGAGACAGTGGGAGAGTCAAAGAGAGAGAGAGAGAGATGGAGAGAGTGGGAGAGTCAGAGAGAGAGAGAGAGATGGAGAGACAGTGGGAGAGTCAGAGAGAGAGAGATGGAGAGACAGTGGGAGAGTCAGAGAGAGAGATGGAGAGACAGTGGGAGAGTCAGAGAGAGTGGGAGATGGAGAGACAGTGGGAGAGTCAGAGAGAGTGGGAGATGGAGAGACAGTGGGAGAGTCACAGAGAGAGAGAGAGATGGAGAGACAGTGGGAGAGTCAGACAGAGAGAGAGAGATGGAGAGAGAGTGGGACAGTCAGAGAAAGAGGGAGCTGGAGAGACAGTGGAAGAGTCAGAGAGAGAGAGAGAGAGATGGAAAGACAGTGGGAGAGTCAGAGAGAGAGAGAGAGTTGGAGAGAGAGTGGGACAGTCAGAGAGAGAGGGAGATGGAGAGACAGTGGGAGAGTCAGAGAGAGAGAGATGGAAAGACAGTGGGAGAGATAGAGATAGAGAGAGAGAGAGAGAGATGGAGAGAAAGTGGGACAGTCAGAGAGAGAGAGAGATGGAGAGGCAGTGGGAGAGTCAGAGAGAGAGATGGAGAGACAGTGGGAGAGTCAGACAGAGAGAGAGAGATGGAGAGACAGTGGGAGAGTCAGACAGAGAGAGAGAGATGGAGAGACAGTGGGAGAGTCAGAGAGAGAGAGAGAGACAGTGGGAGAGTCAGAGAGAGAGAGATGGAGAGGCAGTGGGAGAGTCAGAGAGAGAGAGAGAGATGGAGAGAGAGTGGGACAGTCAGAGAGAGAGAGAGAGCTGGAGAGAGAGTGGGAGAGTCAGAGAGAGAGAGAGAGATGGAGAGACAGTGGGAGAGTCAGAGAGAGATGGAGAGACAGTGGGAGAGTCAGAGAGAGAGAGAGAGAGAGATGGAGAGAGAGTGGGACAGTCAGAGAGAGAGAGAGATGGAGAGACAGTGGGAGAGTCAGAGAGAGAGCGAGAGAGATGGAGAGACAGTGGGAGAATCAGAGAGAGAGAGAGAGACAGTGGGAGAGTCATAGAGAGAGAGAGAGATGGAGAGACAGTGGGAGAGTCAGAGAGAGATGGAGAGACAGTGGGAGAGTCAGACAGAGAGAGAGAGATGGAGAGAGAGTGGGAGAGTCAGAGAGAGAGAGAGAGATGGAGAGAGAGTGGGACAGTCAGAGAGAGAGAGAGCTGGAGAGAGAGTGGGAGAGTCAGAGAGAGATGGAGAGACAGTGGGAGAGTCAGAGAGAGAGATAGAGTTGGAGAGGCAGTGGGAGAGTCAGGGAGAGATGGAGAGACAGTGGGAGAGTCAGAGAGAGGGAGAGAAATGGAGAGACAGTGGGAGAGTCAGAGAGAGGGGGTGATGGAGAGACAGTGGGAGAGTCAGAGAGAGAGAAAGAGATGGAGAGACAGTGGGAGAGTCAGAGAGAGAGAGAGAGATGGAAAGACAGTGGGAGAGTCAGAGAGAGAGAGGAGAGAGATGGAGAGAGAGTGGGACAGTCAGAGAGAGAGAGATAGATGGAGAGTCAGTGGGAGAGTCAGAGAGAGAGAGAGAGAGAGATGGAGAGACAGTGGGAGAGTCAGAGAGAGAGGGATGGAGAGACAGTTGGAGATTCAAAGAGAGAGAGAGATGGAGAGACAGTGGGAGAGTCAGAGAGAGAGAGAGAGAGCGATGGAGAGACAGTGGGAGAGTCAGACAGAGAGAGAGAGAGACGTGGAGAGACAGTGGGGGAGTCAGAGAGAGAGAGAGAGAGATGGAGAGACAGTGGGAGAGTCAGAGAGAGAGAGAGAGAGAGTTGGAGAGACAGTGGGAGAGTCAGAGAGAGAGAGAGAGATGGAGAGACAGTGGGAGAGTCAGAGAGAGAGAGATGGAGAGACAGTGGGAGAGTCAGAGAGAGAGCGAGAGATGAGAGAGAGTGGGAGAGTAAGAGAGAGAGAGAGAGAGTTGGAGAGACAGTGGGAGAGTCAGAGAGAGAGAGAGATGGAGAGAGTGGGAGAGTCAGAGAGAGAGAGAGATGGAGAGACAGTGGGAGAGTCAGAGAGAGAGAGATGGAGAGACAGTGGGAGAGTCAAAGAGAGAGAGAGAGAGTTGGAGAGAGTGGGAGAGTCAGAGAGAGAGAGAGAGATGGAGATGTGGTGTTGGGTGTTCTGACACACAGATGAGCCAACACAGTTGTATATGGTACAACGCTTCTTTATTTAAACTCACTATTTACAGTTTGGTCTTTGCACTCTGCACGTGGGGGGCTCCCTGCTTGTGGTGTTTCAACAGCTCTTTCTTGTTCCCTTCTCCCCAGACCTACTGACCACCAGGTGTCGTGCTCGTGCTTTTTATGTGGTTGGTGTCCTTGTCTGTGATTGGTTGTGGTGTTGTGTGCTCTGATTTGTCTGTTGGTGTGTCCATCATGATGTGTGTGTTTGAATATCATGACATCCCCCCTTTTTACAAAGATATGTGCCTACGTGGTAATAAATATGATCGTGTCGTGAGTGCATCTAAGAGTGTGTGTGTGTGTCGTGTGCAGCATGTGTCTATGACGGAACTATGTACATGGGGCGATGTCGGGTGCGTCACATGAACCAAGTTGTACCATAACATAACATAAATGCGAACGAGAGAAGAAGAAAAAAAAACTTGAACAGTTGTCCAGTCAGACGACATCTGGAACGATAAACAACAACAGGTTATCATGTAAAATCGTGGAACTTGTTAAACATATGAACGGTATTATAAGTCCAGTCTAATGGGCTTGCGACGAATTCGGGTTGACCGTCAGGGTGGCACACCACTCATCGGCTGGATTGATGGCATTGACCTTGTTGACATCGATGACGGAAACGCGGAAGGCATCCTGGTCATCTGCATCATTTAGCTGGAAGTCTTGATGCGTGGGCTGGACGGTCCTGACGTGTCTGCGAGGTTGTCGAGGATGCGCCGGATCCATGGGTTGAGCCGAACGACAGTGGGCTGC
Source organism: Scyliorhinus torazame (assembly GCF_047496885.1). Taxonomy (NCBI): domain Eukaryota; kingdom Metazoa; phylum Chordata; class Chondrichthyes; order Carcharhiniformes; family Scyliorhinidae; genus Scyliorhinus; species Scyliorhinus torazame. The sequence goes on along the minus strand of NC_092710.1, from coordinate 16,107,436 downwards.
GTAGTGGCCCATCATGGCACATCTGTGGCACTGTCGGTATTTTGCAGGACATTGCCCTTTTCAGTGTACAGCTCCACAATTGCTGCACGTCATGACGTCACGGCGTTCGTTGCGCCACTGCGCATGCGCAGTGCGATCTTGCGGTGGGCGCGCCTGCGCAGTGCGTCCCTCGTTGTGGCCGTTATTTTTGGCGCGCACCTGCGCGGGAGACCGCGAAAAGCGCGGGAAGCGGCCGCTGTCGTCCGGGCCGTGGGTCGGGAAGTAATCGACGGCCTGGATGCGTTCGACGTCGTGGGCGGCCTGGCTTGCCGATTCGACGGCTGGGGACCCCCTCCGTGCCAGCTCGGACGCCTGAAATCGAGCAAAACGGCAGGTAGCATTTTCGTGGAGGACACAGGCTTCCACAGCAGGCGCTAAGGTGAGGCTTTTCATTTTAAGAAGCTGCTGGCGTAGGCCACTAGAGGCAACGCCAAAAACAATCTGGTCCCTGATCATGGACTCTGTAGTGGTGCCGTAACCGCAGGACTGCGCTAGAATCCGGAGGTGCGTCAAAAAGGGTTGAAAAAGCTCCTCCTTACCTTGCAGGCGGTGCTGAAAGATGTATCTTTCAAAACTTTCATTTACTTCAACTTGAAAGTGCTGGTCCAGTTTGAGGATGACCGTGTCATATTTGGCCTGGTTTTTGCCTTCTTCGAACACCAGTGAGTTAAAAACATCGGTTGCGTGCGGGCCTGCGTAGAAGAGGAGCATTGCAATCTTCGAGTCATCCGAGACATTCTGTTTTTCGGTGGCACGGATGTACAGGTCAAATCGCTGCCTGTAGAGCTTCCAGTTGGTGCCTAGGTTCCCCGTGACTTGCATCGGCTGCGGTTTGCCGGTGTGGTCCATGTCCAGAATGGCAGGTTAGTAGGCAGGTATCGACCCACTCCTGTACCATGTGGTGTTGGGTGTTCTGACACACAGATGAGCCAACACAGTTGTATATGGCACAACGCTTCTTTATTTAAACTCACTATTTACAGTTTGGTCTTTGCACTCTGCACGTGGGGGGCTCCCTGCTTGTGGTGTTTCAACAGCTCTTTCTTGTTTCCTTCTCCCCAGACCTACTGACCTCCAGGTGTCGTGCTCGTGCTTTTTATATGGTTGGTGTTCTTGTCTGTGATTGGTTGTGGTGTTGTGTGCTCTGATTTGCCTGTTAGTGTGTCCATCATGATGTGTGTGTTTGAATATCATGACAGGAGAGACAGTGGGAGAGTCAGAGAGAGAGAGAGATGGGGAGACAGTGGGAGAGTCAGAGAGAGAGAGAGAGATGGAGAGACAGTGGGAGAGTCAGAGAGAGAGAGAGATGGAGAGGCAGTGGGAGAGTCAGAGAGAGTGGGAGATGGAGAGACAGTGGGAGAGTCAGACAGAGAGAGAGAGATGGAGAGAGAGTGGGACAGTCAGAGAAAGAGGGAGCTGGAGAGACAGTGGAAGAGTCAGAGAGAGAGAGAGAGATGGAAAGACAGTGGGAGAGTCAGAGAGAGAGAGAGAGAAATGGAGAGAGAGTGGGACAGTCAGAGAGAGAGGGAGATGGAGAGACAGTGGGAGAGTCAGAGAGAGAGAGAGAGATGGAAAGACAGTGGGAGAGATAGAGAGAGAGAGAGAGAGAGAGAGATGGAGAGAGTGGGACAGTCAGAGAGAGATAGAGATGGAGAGGCAGTGGGAGAGTCAGAGAGAGAGATAGAGAGACAGTGGGAGAGTCAGACAGAGAGAGAGAGATGGAGAGACAGTGGGATAGTCAGCGAGAGAGGGATGGAGAGACAGTGGGAGATTCAAAGAGAGAGAGAGATGGAGAGACAGTGGGAGAGTCAGAGAGAGAGAGAGATGGGGAGACAGTGGGAGAGTCAGAGAGAGAGAGAGAGATGGAGAGACAGTGGGAGAGTCAGAGAGAGAGAGAGATGGAGAGGCAGTGGGAGAGTCAGAGAGAGTGGGAGATGGAGAGACAGTGGGAGAGTCAGACAGAGAGAGAGAGATGGAGAGAGAGTGGGACAGTCAGAGAAAGAGGGAGCTGGAGAGACAGTGGAAGAGTCAGAGAGAGAGAGAGAGATGGAAAGACAGTGGGAGAGTCAGAGAGAGAGAGAGAGAAATGGAGAGAGAGTGGGACAGTCAGAGAGAGAGGGAGATGGAGAGACAGTGGGAGAGTCAGAGAGAGAGAGAGAGATGGAAAGACAGTGGGAGAGATAGAGAGAGAGAGAGAGAGAGAGATGGAGAGAGTGGGACAGTCAGAGAGAGATAGAGATGGAGAGGCAGTGGGAGAGTCAGAGAGAGAGATAGAGAGACAGTGGGAGAGTCAGACAGAGAGAGAGAGATGGAGAGACAGTGGGAGAGTCAGACAGAGAGAGAGAGATGGAGAGACAGTGGGAGAGTCAGAGAGAGAGAGAGAGACAGTGGGAGAGTCAGAGAGAGAGAGATGGAGAGGCAGTGGGAGAGTCAGAGAGAGAGAGAGAGATGGAGAGAGAGTGGGACAGTCAGAGAGAGCTGGAGAGAGAGTGGGAGAGTCAGAGAGAGAGAGAGAGATGGAGAGACAGTGGGAGAGTCAGAGAGAGATGGAGAGACAGTGGGAGAGTCAGAGAGAGAGAGAGAGAGATGGAGAGAGAGTGGGACAGTCAGAGAGAGAGAGATGGAGAGACAGTGGGAGAGTCAGAGAGAGAGCGAGAGAGATGGAGAGACAGTGGGAGAGTCAGAGAGAGAGAGAGAGACAGTGGGAGAGTCAGAGAGAGAGAGAGAGATGGAGAGACAGTGGGAGAGTCAGAGAGAGATGGAGAGACAGTGGGAGAGTCAGACAGAGAGAGAGCTGGAGAGAGAGTGGGAGAGTCAGAGAGAGAGAGAGAGATGGAGAGAGAGTGGGACAGTCAGAGAGAGAGAGAGAGCTGGAGAGAGATTGGGAGAGTCAGAGAGAGATGGAGAGACAATGGGAGAGTCAGAGAGAGAGACAGAGAGTTGGAGAGGCAGTGGGAGAGTCAGAGAGAGATGGAGAGACAGTGGGAGAGTCAGAGAGAGGGAGAGAGATGGAGAGACAGTGGGAGAGTCAGAGAGAGGGGGTGATGGAGAGACAGTGGGAGAGTCAGAGAGAGAGAGAGAGATGGAGAGACAGTGGGAGAGTCAGAGAGAGAGAGAGAGATGGAGAGACAGTGGGATAGTCAGCGAGAGAGGGATGGAGAGACAGTGGGAGATTCAAAGAGAGAGAGAGATGGAGAGACAGTGGGAGAGTCAGAGAGAGAGGGAGATGGAGAGACAGTGGGAGAATCAGAGAGAGAGAGAGAGATGGAGAGACAATGGGAGAGTCAGAGAGAGAGAGATGGAGAGACAGTGGGAGAGTCTGAGAGAGATGGAGAGACGGTGGGAGAGAGAGAGGGAGAGATGGAGAGGCAGTGGGAGTGTCAGAGAGAGAGAGAGAGATGGAGAGGCAGTGGGAGTGTCAGAGAGAGAGAGATGGGGAGACAGTGGGAGAGTCAGAGTGAGAGAGCGATGGAGAGACAGTGGGAGAGTCAGAGTGAGAGAGCGATGGAGAGACAGTGGGAGAGTCAGACAGAGAGAGAGATGGAGAGACAGTGGGAGAGTCAGAGAGAGATGGGGAGACAGTGGGAGAGTCAGAGTGAGAGAGCGATGGAGAGACAGTGGGAGAATCAGACAGAGAGAGAGATGGAGAGACAGTGGGAGAGTCAGAGAGAGATGGAGAGACAGTGGGAGAGTCAGAGAGAGAGAGAGAGAGATGGAGAGGCAGTGGGAGAGTCAGAGAGAGATGGAGAGACAGTGGGAGAGTCAGAGAGAGAGAGAGAGATGGAGAGACAGTGGGAGAGTCAGAGAGGGAGGGATGGAGAGACAGTGGGAGATTCAAAGAGAGAGAGAGAGATGGAGAGACAGTGGGAGAGTCAGAGAGAGAGGGAGATGGAGAGACAGTGGGAGAATCAGAGAGAGAGAGAGATGGAGAGACAGTGGGAGAGTCAGAGAGAGAGAGATGGAGAGGCAGTGGGAGAGTCAGAGAGAGGGAGATGGAGAGACAGTGGGAGAGTCAGAGAGAGAGAGAGAGATGGAGAGACAGTGGGAGAGTCAGACAGAGAGAGAGATGGAGAGACAGTGGGAGAGTCAGAGAGAGATGGAGAGACAGTGGGAGAGTCAGAGAGAGAGAGAGATGGGGAGACAGTGGGAGAGTCAGAGAGAGAGAGAGAGATGGAGAGACAGTGGGAGAGTCAGAGAGAGAGAGAGATGGAGAGGCAGTGGGAGAGTCAGAGAGAGTGGGAGATGGAGAGACAGTGGGAGAGTCAGACAGAGAGAGAGAGATGGAGAGAGAGTGGGACAGTCAGAGAAAGAGGGAGCTGGAGAGACAGTGGAAGAGTCAGAGAGAGAGAGAGAGATGGAAAGACAGTGGGAGAGTCAGAGAGAGAGAGAGAGAAATGGAGAGAGAGTGGGACAGTCAGAGAGAGAGGGAGATGGAGAGACAGTGGGAGAGTCAGAGAGAGAGAGAGAGATGGAAAGACAGTGGGAGAGATAGAGAGAGAGAGAGAGAGAGAGAGATGGAGAGAGTGGGACAGTCAGAGAGAGATAGAGATGGAGAGGCAGTGGGAGAGTCAGAGAGAGAGATAGAGAGACAGTGGGAGAGTCAGACAGAGAGAGAGAGATGGAGAGACAGTGGGAGAGTCAGACAGAGAGAGAGAGATGGAGAGACAGTGGGAGAGTCAGAGAGAGAGAGAGAGACAGTGGGAGAGTCAGAGAGAGAGAGATGGAGAGGCAGTGGGAGAGTCAGAGAGAGAGAGAGAGATGGAGAGAGAGTGGGACAGTCAGAGAGAGCTGGAGAGAGAGTGGGAGAGTCAGAGAGAGAGAGAGAGATGGAGAGACAGTGGGAGAGTCAGAGAGAGATGGAGAGACAGTGGGAGAGTCAGAGAGAGAGAGAGAGAGATGGAGAGAGAGTGGGACAGTCAGAGAGAGAGAGATGGAGAGACAGTGGGAGAGTCAGAGAGAGAGCGAGAGAGATGGAGAGACAGTGGGAGAGTCAGAGAGAGAGAGAGAGACAGTGGGAGAGTCAGAGAGAGAGAGAGAGATGGAGAGACAGTGGGAGAGTCAGAGAGAGATGGAGAGACAGTGGGAGAGTCAGACAGAGAGAGAGCTGGAGAGAGAGTGGGAGAGTCAGAGAGAGAGAGAGAGATGGAGAGAGAGTGGGACAGTCAGAGAGAGAGAGAGAGCTGGAGAGAGATTGGGAGAGTCAGAGAGAGATGGAGAGACAATGGGAGAGTCAGAGAGAGAGACAGAGAGTTGGAGAGGCAGTGGGAGAGTCAGAGAGAGATGGAGAGACAGTGGGAGAGTCAGAGAGAGGGAGAGAGATGGAGAGACAGTGGGAGAGTCAGAGAGAGGGGGTGATGGAGAGACAGTGGGAGAGTCAGAGAGAGAGAGAGAGATGGAGAGACAGTGGGAGAGTCAGAGAGAGAGAGAGAGATGGAGAGACAGTGGGATAGTCAGCGAGAGAGGGATGGAGAGACAGTGGGAGATTCAAAGAGAGAGAGAGATGGAGAGACAGTGGGAGAGTCAGAGAGAGAGGGAGATGGAGAGACAGTGGGAGAATCAGAGAGAGAGAGAGAGATGGAGAGACAATGGGAGAGTCAGAGAGAGAGAGATGGAGAGACAGTGGGAGAGTCTGAGAGAGATGGAGAGACGGTGGGAGAGAGAGAGGGAGAGATGGAGAGGCAGTGGGAGTGTCAGAGAGAGAGAGAGAGATGGAGAGGCAGTGGGAGTGTCAGAGAGAGAGAGATGGGGAGACAGTGGGAGAGTCAGAGTGAGAGAGCGATGGAGAGACAGTGGGAGAGTCAGAGTGAGAGAGCGATGGAGAGACAGTGGGAGAGTCAGACAGAGAGAGAGATGGAGAGACAGTGGGAGAGTCAGAGAGAGATGGGGAGACAGTGGGAGAGTCAGAGTGAGAGAGCGATGGAGAGACAGTGGGAGAATCAGACAGAGAGAGAGATGGAGAGACAGTGGGAGAGTCAGAGAGAGATGGAGAGACAGTGGGAGAGTCAGAGAGAGAGAGAGAGAGATGGAGAGGCAGTGGGAGAGTCAGAGAGAGATGGAGAGACAGTGGGAGAGTCAGAGAGAGAGAGAGAGATGGAGAGACAGTGGGAGAGTCAGAGAGGGAGGGATGGAGAGACAGTGGGAGATTCAAAGAGAGAGAGAGAGATGGAGAGACAGTGGGAGAGTCAGAGAGAGAGGGAGATGGAGAGACAGTGGGAGAATCAGAGAGAGAGAGAGATGGAGAGACAGTGGGAGAGTCAGAGAGAGAGAGATGGAGAGGCAGTGGGAGAGTCAGAGAGAGAGAGATGGAGAGACAGTGGGAGAGTCAGAGAGAGAGAGAGAGATGGAGAGACAGTGGGAGAGTCAGACAGAGAGAGAGATGGAGAGACAGTGGGAGAGTCAGAGAGAGATGGAGAGACAGTGGGAGAGTCAGAGAGAGAGAGAGAGATGGAGAGACAGTGGGAGAGTCAGAGCGAGAGAGATGGAGTGACAGTGGGAGAGTCAGAGAGAGAGATGGAGAGACAGTGGGAGAGTCAGAGAGAGATGGAGAGACAGTGGGAGAGTCAGAGAGAGGGAGAGAGATGGAGAGACAGTGGGAGAGTCAGAGAGAGGGGGTGATGGAGAGACAGTGGGAGAGTCAGAGAGAGAGAGAGAGATGGAGAGACAGTGGGAGAGTCAGAGAGAGAGAGAGAGATGGAGAGACAGTGGGATAGTCAGCGAGAGAGGGATGGAGAGACAGTGGGAGATTCAAAGAGAGAGAGAGATGGAGAGACAGTGGGAGAGTCAGAGAGAGAGGGAGATGGAGAGACAGTGGGAGAATCAGAGAGAGAGAGAGAGATGGAGAGACAATGGGAGAGTCAGAGAGAGAGAGATGGAGAGACAGTGGGAGAGTCTGAGAGAGATGGAGAGACGGTGGGAGAGAGAGAGGGAGAGATGGAGAGGCAGTGGGAGTGTCAGAGAGAGAGAGAGAGATGGAGAGGCAGTGGGAGTGTCAGAGAGAGAGAGATGGGGAGACAGTGGGAGAGTCAGAGTGAGAGAGCGATGGAGAGACAGTGGGAGAGGCAGAGTGAGAGAGCGATGGAGAGACAGTGGGAGAGTCAGACAGAGAGAGAGATGGAGAGACAGTGGGAGAGTCAGAGAGAGATGGGGAGACAGTGGGAGAGTCAGAGTGAGAGAGCGATGGAGAGACAGTGGGAGAATCAGACAGAGAGAGAGATGGAGAGACAGTGGGAGGGTCAGAGAGAGATGGAGAGACAGTGGGAGAGTCAGAGAGAGAGAGAGAGAGATGGAGAGGCAGTGGAAGACTCAGAGAGAGATGGAGAGACAGTGGGAGAGTCAGAGAGAGAGAGAGAGATGGAGAGACAGTGGGAGAGTCAGAGAGGGAGGGATGGAGAGACAGTGGGAGATTCAAAGAGAGAGAGAGAGATGGAGAGACAGTGGGAGAGTCAGAGAGAGAGGGAGATGGAGAGACAGTGGGAGAATCAGAGAGAGAGAGAGATGGAGAGACAGTGGGAGAGTCAGAGAGCGAGAGATGGAGAGGCAGTGGGAGAGTCAGAGAGAGAGAGATGGAGAGACAGTGGGAGAGTCAGAGAGAGAGAGAGAGATGGAGAGACAGTGGGAGAGTCAGACAGAGAGAGAGATGGAGAGACAGTGGGAGAGTCAGAGAGAGATGGAGAGACAGTGGGAGAGTCAGAGAGAGAGAGAGAGATGGAGAGACAGTGGGAGAGTCAGAGCGAGAGAGATGGAGTGACAGTGGGAGAGTCAGAGAGAGAGATGGAGAGACAGTGGGAGAGTCAGAGAGAGATGGAGAGACAGTGGGAGAGTCAGAGAGAGGGAGAGAGATGGAGAGACAGTGGGAGAGTCAGAGAGAGGGGGTGATGGAGAGACAGTGGGAGAGTCAGAGAGAGAGAGAGAGATGGAGAGACAGTGGGAGAGTCAGAGAGAGAGAGAGAGATGGAGAGACAGTGGGATAGTCAGCGAGAGAGGGATGGAGAGACAGTGGGAGATTCAAAGAGAGAGAGAGATGGAGAGACAGTGGGAGAGTCAGAGAGAGAGGGAGATGGAGAGACAGTGGGAGAATCAGAGAGAGAGAGAGAGATGGAGAGACAATGGGAGAGTCAGAGAGAGAGAGATGGAGAGACAGTGGGAGAGTCTGAGAGAGATGGAGAGACGGTGGGAGAGAGAGAGGGAGAGATGGAGAGGCAGTGGGAGTGTCAGAGAGAGAGAGAGAGATGGAGAGGCAGTGGGAGTGTCAGAGAGAGAGAGATGGGGAGACAGTGGGAGAGTCAGAGTGAGAGAGCGATGGAGAGACAGTGGGAGAGTCAGAGTGAGAGAGCGATGGAGAGACAGTGGGAGAGTCAGACAGAGAGAGAGATGGAGAGACAGTGGGAGAGTCAGAGAGAGATGGGGAGACAGTGGGAGAGTCAGAGTGAGAGAGCGATGGAGAGACAGTGGGAGAATCAGACAGAGAGAGAGATGGAGAGACAGTGGGAGAGTCAGAGAGAGATGGAGAGACAGTGGGAGAGTCAGAGAGAGAGAGAGAGAGATGGAGAGGCAGTGGGAGAGTCAGAGAGAGATGGAGAGACAGTGGGAGAGTCAGAGAGAGAGAGAGATGGAGAGACAGTGGGAGAGTCAGAGAGGGAGGGATGGAGAGACAGTGGGAGATTCAAAGAGAGAGAGAGAGATGGAGAGACAGTGGGAGAGTCAGAGAGAGAGGGAGATGGAGAGACAGTGGGAGAATCAGAGAGAGAGAGAGATGGAGAGACAGTGGGAGAGTCAGAGAGAGAGAGATGGAGAGGCAGTGGGAGAGTCAGAGAGAGAGAGATGGAGAGACAGTGGGAGAGTCAGAGAGAGAGAGAGAGATGGAGAGACAGTGGGAGAGTCAGACAGAGAGAGAGATGGAGAGACAGTGGGAGAGTCAGAGAGAGATGGAGAGACAGTGGGAGAGTCAGAGAGAGAGAGAGATGGGGAGACAGTGGGAGAGTCAGAGAGAGAGAGAGAGATGGAGAGACAGTGGGAGAGTCAGAGAGAGAGAGAGATGGAGAGAGAGTGGGACAGTCAGAGAAAGAGGGAGCTGGAGAGACAGTGGAAGAGTCAGAGAGAGAGAGAGAGATGGAAAGACAGTGGGAGAGTCAGAGAGAGAGAGAGAGAAATGGAGAGAGAGTGGGACAGTCAGAGAGAGAGGGAGATGGAGAGACAGTGGGAGAGTCAGAGAGAGAGAGAGAGATGGAAAGACAGTGGGAGAGATAGAGAGAGAGAGAGAGAGAGAGAGATGGAGAGAGTGGGACAGTCAGAGAGAGATAGAGATGGAGAGGCAGTGGGAGAGTCAGAGAGAGAGATAGAGAGACAGTGGGAGAGTCAGACAGAGAGAGAGAGATGGAGAGACAGTGGGAGAGTCAGACAGAGAGAGAGAGATGGAGAGACAGTGGGAGAGTCAGAGAGAGAGAGAGAGACAGTGGGAGAGTCAGAGAGAGAGAGAGATGGAGAGGCAGTGGGAGAGTCAGAGAGAGAGAGAGAGATGGAGAGAGAGTGGGACAGTCAGAGAGAGCTGGAGAGAGAGTGGGAGAGTCAGAGAGAGAGAGAGAGATGGAGAGACAGTGGGAGAGTCAGAGAGAGATGGAGAGACAGTGGGAGAGTCAGAGAGAGAGAGAGAGAGATGGAGAGAGAGTGGGACAGTCAGAGAGAGAGAGATGGAGAGACAGTGGGAGAGTCAGAGAGAGAGCGAGAGAGATGGAGAGACAGTGGGAGAGTCAGAGAGAGAGAGAGAGACAGTGGGAGAGTCAGAGAGAGAGAGAGAGATGGAGAGACAGTGGGAGAGTCAGAGAGAGATGGAGAGACAGTGGGAGAGTCAGACAGAGAGAGAGCTGGAGAGAGAGTGGGAGAGTCAGAGAGAGAGAGAGAGATGGAGAGAGAGTGGGACAGTCAGAGAGAGAGAGAGAGCTGGAGAGAGATTGGGAGAGTCAGAGAGAGATGGAGAGACAATGGGAGAGTCAGAGAGAGAGACAGAGAGTTGGAGAGGCAGTCGGAGAGTCAGAGAGAGATGGAGAGACAGTGGGAGAGTCAGAGAGAGTGAGAGAGATGGAGAGACAGTGGGAGAGTCAGAGAGAGGGGGTGATGGAGAGACAGTGGGAGAGTCAGAGAGAGAGAGAGAGATGGAGAGACAGTGGGAGAGTCAGAGAGAGAGAGAGAGATGGAGAGACAGTGGGATAGTCAGCGAGAGAGGGATGGAGAGACAGTGGGAGATTCAAAGAGAGAGAGAGATGGAGAGACAGTGGGAGAGTCAGAGAGAGAGGGAGATGGAGAGACAGTGGGAGAATCAGAGAGAGAGAGAGAGATGGAGAGACAATGGGAGAGTCAGAGAGAGAGAGATGGAGAGACAGTGGGAGAGTCTGAGAGAGATGGAGAGACGGTGGGAGAGAGAGAGGGAGAGATGGAGAGGCAGTGGGAGTGTCAGAGAGAGAGAGAGAGATGGAGAGGCAGTGGGAGTGTCAGAGAGAGAGAGATGGGGAGACAGTGGGAGAGTCAGAGTGAGAGAGCGATGGAGAGACAGTGGGAGAGTCAGAGTGAGAGAGCGATGGAGAGACAGTGGGAGAGTCAGACAGAGAGAGAGATGGAGAGACAGTGGGAGAGTCAGAGAGAGATGGGGAGACAGTGGGAGAGTCAGAGTGAGAGAGCGATGGAGAGACAGTGGGAGAATCAGACAGAGAGAGAGATGGAGAGACAGTGGGAGAGTCAGAGAGAGATGGAGAGACAGTGGGAGAGTCAGAGAGAGAGAGAGAGAGATGGAGAGGCAGTAGGAGAGTCAGAGAGAGATGGAGAGACAGTGGGAGAGTCAGAGAGAGAGAGAGAGATGGAGAGACAGTGGGAGAGTCAGAGAGGGAGGGATGGAGAGACAGTGGGAGATTCAAAGAGAGAGAGAGAGATGGAGAGACAGTGGGAGAGTCAGAGAGAGAGGGAGATGGAGAGACAGTGGGAGAATCAGAGAGAGAGAGAGATGGAGAGACAGTGGGAGAGTCAGAGAGAGAGAGATGGAGAGGCAGTGGGAGAGTCAGAGAGAGAGAGATGGAGAGACAGTGGGAGAGTCAGAGAGAGAGAGAGAGATGGAGAGACAGTGGGAGAGTCAGACAGAGAGAGAGATGGAGAGACAGTGGGAGAGTCAGAGAGAGATGGAGAGACAGTGGGAGAGTCAGAGAGAGAGAGAGAGATGGAGAGACAGTGGGAGAGTCAGAGCGAGAGAGATGGAGTGACAGTGGGAGAGTCAGAGAGAGAGATGGAGAGACAGTGGGAGAGTCAGAGAGAGATGGAGAGACAGTGGGAGAGTCAGAGAGAGAGAGAGAGATGGAGAGGCAGTGGGAGAGTCAGAGAGAGAGAGAGAGATGGAGAGAGAGTGGGACAGTCAGAGAGAGCTGGAGAGAGAGTGGGAGAGTCAGAGAGAGAGAGAGAGATGGAGAGACAGTGGGAGAGTCAGAGAGAGATGGAGAGACAGTGGGAGAGTCAGAGAGAGAGAGAGAGAGAGATGGAGAGAGAGTGGGACAGTCAGAGAGAGAGAGATGGAGAGACAGTGGGAGAGTCAGAGAGAGAGCGAGAGAGATGGAGAGACAGTGGGAGAGTCAGAGAGAGAGAGAGAGACAGTGGGAGAGTCAGAGAGAGAGAGAGAGATGGAGAGACAGTGGGAGAGTCAGAGAGAGATGGAGAGACAGTGGGAGAGTCAGACAGAGAGAGAGCTGGAGAGAGAGTGGGAGAGTCAGAGAGAGAGAGAGAGATGGAGAGAGAGTGGGACAGTCAGAGAGAGAGAGAGAGCTGGAGAGAGATTGGGAGAGTCAGAGAGAGATGGAGAGACAATGGGAGAGTCAGAGAGAGAGACAGAGAGTTGGAGAGGCAGTGGGAGAGTCAGAGAGAGATGGAGAGACAGTGGGAGAGTCAGAGAGAGGGAGAGAGATGGAGAGACAGTGGGAGAGTCAGAGAGAGGGGGTGATGGAGAGACAGTGGGAGAGTCAGAGAGAGAGAGAGAGATGGAGAGACAGTGGGAGAGTCAGAGAGAGAGAGAGAGATGGAGAGACAGTGGGATAGTCAGCGAGAGAGGGATGGAGAGACAGTGGGAGATTCAAAGAGAGAGCGAGATGGAGAGACAGTGGGAGAGTCAGAGAGAGAGGGAGATGGAGAGACAGTGGGAGAATCAGAGAGAGAGAGAGAGATGGAGAGACAATGGGAGAGTCAGAGAGAGAGAGATGGAGAGACAGTGGGAGAGTCTGAGAGAGATGGAGAGACGGTGGGAGAGAGAGAGGGAGAGATGGAGAGGCAGTGGGAGTGTCAGAGAGAGAGAGAGATGGAGAGGCAGTGGGAGTGTCAGAGAGAGAGAGATGGGGAGACAGTGGGAGAGTCAGAGTGAGAGAGCGATGGAGAGACAGTGGGAGAGTCAGAGTGAGAGAGCGATGGAGAGACAGTGGGAGAGTCAGACAGAGAGAGAGATGGAGAGACAGTGGGAGAGTCAGAGAGAGATGGGGAGACAGTGGGAGAGTCAGAGTGAGAGAGCGATGGAGAGACAGTGGGAGAGTCAGACAGAGAGAGAGATGGAGAGACAGTGGGAGAGTCAGAGAGAGATGGAGAGACAGTGGGAGAGTCAGAGAGAGAGAGAGAGAGATGGAGAGGCAGTGGGAGAGTCAGAGAGAGATGGAGAGACAGTGGGAGAGTCAGAGAGAGAGAGAGAGATGGAGAGACAGTGGGAGAGTCAGAGAGGGAGGGATGGAGAGACAGTGGGAGATTCAAAGAGAGAGAGAGAGATGGAGAGACAGTGGGAGAGTCAGAGAGAGAGGGAGATGGAGAGACAGTGGGAGAATCAGAGAGAGAGAGAGATGGAGAGACAGTGGGAGAGTCAGAGAGAGAGAGATGGAGAGGCAGTGGGAGAGTCAGAGAGAGAGAGATGGAGAGACAGTGGGAGAGTCAGAGAGAGAGAGAGAGATGGAGAGACAGTGGGAGAGTCAGACAGAGAGAGAGATGGAGAGACAGTGGGAGAGTCAGAGAGAGATGGAGAGACAGTGGGAGATCAGAGAGAGAGAGAGAGATGGAGAGACAGTGGGAGAGTCAGAGCGAGAGAGATGGAGTGACAGTGGGAGAGTCAGAGAGAGAGATGGAGAGACAGTGGGAGAGTCAGAGAGAGATGGAGAGACAGTGGGAGAGTCAGAGAGAGAGAGAGAGATGGAGAGACAGTGGGAGAGTCAGAGAGAGAAAGAGAGATGGAGAGGCAGTGGGAGTGTCAGAGAGAGATGGGGAGGCAGTGGGAGACTCAGAGAGAGAGAGAGATGGAGAGACAGTGGGAGAGTCAGAGAGAGAGAGAGAGAGATGGAGAGGCAGTGGGAGAGTCAGAGAGAGATGGAGAAACAGTGGGAGAGTGAGAGAGAGAGAGAGAGATGGAGAGACAGTGGGTGAGTCAGAGAGAGAGAGAGAGATGGAGAGACAGTGGGGGAGTCAGAGAGAGAGAGAGAGATGGAGAGGCAGTAGGAGTGTCAGAGAGAGATGGGGAGGCAGTGGGAGAGTCAGAGAGAGATGGAGAGACAGTGGGAGAGTCAGAGAGAGAGAGATGGAGAGGCAGTGGGAGAGTCAGAGAGAGATGGGGAGGCAGTGGGACCGTCAGAGAGAGAGAGAGAGATGGAGAGACAGTGGGAGAGTCAGAGAGAGGTGGAGAGACAGTGAGAGAGTCAGAGAGAGAGAGAGAGATGGAAAGACAGTGGGAGAGTCAAAGAGAGAGAGATGGAGAGGCAGTAAGAGAGTCAGATAGAGATGGAGAGACAGTGGGAGAGTCAGAGAGAGAGAAAGAGATGGAGAGACAGTGGGAGAGTCAGAGAGAGAGAGAGAGATGGAGAGGCAGTGGGAGAGTCAGAGAGAGAGAGATGGAGAGGCAGTGGGAGAGTCAGAGAGAGATGGAGAGGCAGTGGGAGAGTCAGAGAGAGAGAGATGGAGAGGCAGTGGGAGAGTCAGAGAGAGATGGAGAGACAGTGGGAGAATCAGAGAGAGAGAGAGAGATGGAGAGAGAATGGGAGAGTCAGAGAGAGAGAGAGAGATGGAGAGGAAGTGGGAGTGTCAGAGAGAGATGGGGAGGCAGTGGGAGAGTCAGAGAGAGATGGAGAGACAGTGGGAGAGTCAGATAGAGAGAGAGAGATGGAGAGGCAGTGGGAGAGTCAGAGAGAGATGGGGAGGCAGTGGGACCGTCAGAGAGTGAGAGATGGAGAGACAGTGGGAGAGTCAGAGAGAGATGGAGAGACAGTGGGAGAGTCAGACAGAGAGAGATGGGGAGGCAGTGGGAGAGTCAGAGAGAGATGGAGAGACAGTGGGAGAGTCAGAGAGAGAGAGAGAGATGGAGAGGCAGTGGGAGAGTCAGAGAGAGATGGGGAGGCAGTGGGACCGTCAGAGAGAGAGAGATGGAGAGACAGTGGGAGAGTCAGAGAGAGATGGAGAGACAGTGGGAGAGTCAGACAGAGAGAGATGGAGAGACAGTGGGAGAGTCAGAGAGAGAGAGATGGAGAGACAGTGGGAGAGTCAGAGAGAGATGGGGAGGCAGTGGGACCGTCAGAGAGAGAGAGAGAGATGGAGAGACAGTGGGAGAGTCAGAGAGAGATGGAGAGACAGTGGGAGAGTCAGAGAGAGATGGACAGACAGTGGGAGAGTCAGAGAGAGAGAGAGAGAGATGGAGAGAGAGTGGGACAGTCAGAGAGAGAGAGAGAGATGGAGAGACAGTGGGAGAGTCAGAGAGAGAGAGAGAGATGGAGAGGCAGTGGGAGAGTCAGAGAGAGATGGGGAGGCAGTGGGACCGTCAGAGAGAGAGAGAGAGATGGAGAGACAGTGGGAGAGTCAGAGAGAGATGGAGAGGCAGTGGGAGAGTCAGAGAGAGATGGAGAGACAGTGGGAGAATCAGAGAGAGAGAGAGAGATGGAGAGACAATGGGAGAGTCAGAGAGAGAGAGAGAGATGGAGAGGAAGTGGGAGTGTCAGAGAGAGATGGGGAGGCAGTGGGAGAGTCAGAGAGAGATGGAGAGACAGTGGGAGAGTCAGATAGAGAGAGAGAGATGGAGAGGCAGTGGGAGAGTCAGAGAGAGATGGGGAGGCAGTGGGACCGTCAGAGAGAGAGAGATGGAGAGACAGTGGGAGAGTCAGAGAGAGATGGAGAGACAGTGGGAGAGTCAGACAGAGAGAGATGGGGAGGCAGTGGGAGAGTCAGAGAGAGATGGAGAGACAGTGGGAGAGTCAGAGAGAGAGAGAGAGATGGAGAGGCAGTGGGAGAGTCAGAGAGAGATGGGGAGGCAGTGGGACCGTCAGAGAGAGAGAGAGATGGAGAGACAGTGGGAGAGTCAGAGAGAGATGGAGAGACAGTGGGAGAGTCAGACAGAGAGAGATGGAGAGACAGTGGGAGAGTCAGAGAGAGAGAGATGGAGAGACAGTGGGAGAGTCAGAGAGAGATGGAGAGACAGTGGGAGAGTCAGAGAGAGAGAGAGAGATGGAGAGACAGTGGGAGAGTCAGAGAGAGAAAGAGAGATGGAGAGGCAGTGGGAGTGTCAGAGAGAGATGGGGAGGCAGTGGGAGACTCAGAGAGAGAGAGAGAGATGGAGAGACAGTGGGGGAGTCAGAGAGAGAGAGAGAGATGGAGAGACAGTGGGAGAGTCAGAGAGAGAGAGAGAGATGGAGAGGCAGTAGGAGTGTCAGAGAGAGATGGGGAGGCGGTGGGAGAGTCAGAGAGAGATGGAGAGACAGTGGGAGAGTCAGAGAGAGAGAGAGAGATGGAGAGGCAGTGGGAGAGTCAGAGAGAGATGGGGAGGCAGTGGGACCGTCAGAGAGAGAGAGAGAGATGGAGAGACAGTGGGAGAGTCAGAGAGAGGTGGAGAGACAGTGGGAGAGTCAGAGAGAGAGAGAGAGATGGAAAGACAGTGGGACAGTCAAAGAGAGAGAGATGGAGAGGCAGTGGGAGAGTCAGATAGAGATGGAGAGACAGTGGGAGAGTCAGAGAGAGAGAAAGAGATGGAGAGACAGTGGGAGAGTCAGAGAGAGAGAGAGAGATGGAGAGGCAGTGGGAGAGTCAGAGAGAGAGAGATGGAGAGGCAGTGGGAGAGTCAGAGAGAGATGGAGAGGCAGTGGGAGAGTCAGAGAGAGAGAGATGGAGAGGCAGTGGGAGAGTCAGAGAGAGATGGAGAGACAGTGGGAGAATCAGAGAGAGAGAGAGAGATGGAGAGACAATGGGAGAGTCAGAGAGAGAGAGAGAGATGGAGAGGAAGTGGGAGTGTCAGAGAGAGATGGGGAGGCAGTGGGAGAGTCAGAGAGAGATGGAGAGACAGTGGGAGAGTCAGATAGAGAGAGAGAGATGGAGAGGCAGTGGGAGAGTCAGAGAGAGATGGGGAGGCAGTGGGACCGTCAGAGAGTGAGAGATGGAGAGACAGTGGGAGAGTCAGAGAGAGATGGAGAGACAGTGGAAGAGTCAGACAGAGAGAGATGGGGAGGCAGTGGGAGAGTCAGAGAGAGATGGAGAGACAGTGGGAGAGTCAGAGAGAGAGAGAGAGATGGAGAGGCAGTGGGAGAGTCAGAGAGAGATGGGGAGGCAGTGGGACCGTCAGAGAGAGAGAGATGGAGAGACAGTGGGAGAGTCAGAGAGAGATGGAGAGACAGTGGGAGAGTCAGACAGAGAGAGATGGAGAGACAGTGGGAGAGTCAGAGAGAGAGAGATGGAGAGACAGTGGGAGAGTCAGAGAGAGATGGGGAGGCAGTGGGACCGTCAGAGAGAGAGAGAGAGATGGAGAGACAGTGGGAGAGTCAGAGAGAGATGGAGAGACAGTGGGAGAGTCAGAGAGAGATGGACAGACAGTGGGAGAGTCAGAGAGAGAGAGAGAGAGATGGAGAGAGAGTGGGACAGTCAGAGAGAGAGAGAGAGATGGAGAGACAGTGGGAGAGTCAGAGAGAGAGAGAGATGGAGAGGCAGTGGGAGAGTCAGAGAGAGATGGGGAGGCAGTGGGACCGTCAGAGAGAGAGAGAGAGATGGAGAGACAGTGGGAGAGTCAGAGAGAGATGGAGAGGCAGTGGGAGAGTCAGAGAGAGATGGAGAGACAGTGGGAGAATCAGAGAGAGAGAGGGAGATGGAGAGACAATGGGAGAGTCAGAGAGAGAGAGAGAGATGGAGAGGAAGTGGGAGTGTCAGAGAGAGATGGGGAGGCAGTGGGAGAGTCAGAGAGAGATGGAGAGACAGTGGGAGAGTCAGATAGAGAGAGAGAGATGGAGAGGCAGTGGGAGAGTCAGAGAGAGATGGGGAGGCAGTGGGACCGTCAGAGAGAGAGAGATGGAGAGACAGTGGGAGAGTCAGAGAGAGATGGAGAGACAGTGGGAGAGTCAGACAGAGAGAGATGGGGAGGCAGTGGGAGAGTCAGAGAGAGATGGAGAGACAGTGGGAGAGTCAGAGAGAGAGAGAGAGATGGAGAGGCAGTGGGAGAGTCAGAGAGAGATGGGGAGGCAGTGGGACCGTCAGAGAGAGAGAGAGATGGAGAGACAGTGGGAGAGTCAGAGAGAGATGGAGAGACAGTGGGAGAGTCAGTCAGAGAGAGATGGAGAGACAGTGGGAGAGTCAGAGAGAGAGAGATGGAGAGACATTGGGAGAGTCAGAGAGAGAGAGAGAGCTGGAGAGGCAGTGGGAGAGTCAGAGAGAGATGGGGAGGCAGTGGGACCGTCAGAGAGAGAGAGAGAGATGGAGAGACAGTGGGAGAGTCAGAGAGAGATGGAGAGACAGTGGGAGAGTCAGAGAGAGATGGACAGACAGTGGGAGAGTCAGAGAGAGAGAGAGAGAGATGGAGAGAGAGTGGGCCAGTCAGAGAGAGAGAGAGAGATGGAGAGACAGTGGGAGAGTCAGAGAGAGAGAGAGATGGAGAGGCAGTGGGAGAGTCAGAGAGAGATGGGGAGGCAGTGGGACCGTCAGAGAGAGAGAGAGAGATGGAGAGACAGTGGGAGAGTCAGAGAGAGATGGAGAGACAGTGGGAGAGTCAGAGAGCGATGGAGAGACAGTGGGAGAGTCAGAGAGAGAGAGAGAGATGGAGAGAGAGAGGGACAGTCAGAGAGAGAGAGAGAGATGGAGAGACAGTGGGAGAGTCAGAGAGAGAGAGAGAGATGGAGAGGCAGTGGGAGAGTCAGAGAGATGGAGAGACAGTGGGAGAGTCAGAGAGAGAGAGATGGAGAGACAGTGGGAGAGTCAGAGAGAGAGAGAGAGAGCTGGAGAGTGAGTGGGACAGTCAGAGAGAGAGAGATGGAGAGACAGTGGGAGAGTCAGAGAGAGAGAGAAAGATGGAGAGAGAGTGGGACCGTGTGGTAGTATGCATTAAGGGTCATGTGGGACTGTGAAGCCGTGATGTCATTGGCTGACAGATCCCGGGTCCTGGTTGGCTGTTGATCTCTAGCTCCGCCCTGAAGGCGGAGTATAAGAACCAGGAGTTCTCCCCCGCAGGCCAGTCTGTTGCTGAACTGCGGGGAACAAGTCACGCTTAATAAATTGTAACGCACAAAGACTCACGAGAGACGAATAGAGATGAAGTCTTCCCCGCAGTTCAGCAACATCGAGCAGGACGACCAGCTACAACCCCCGGGGGAACGGGCAAGTAGAGAGGGAGAACGGCACGGTCTGGAAGACCGTCCTACTGGTCCTACGGTCCAGGGATCTCCCAGTTTCACGGTGGCAGGAGGTCCTCCCGGACGCTCTCCACTCCATCCGGTCGCTGCTGTGTACCACCACTAACCAAACGCCTCATGAGCGCCTCATGGTCTTCCCCAGGAAGTCCTCCTCTGGAACGTCGCTGCCGACCTGGCTGGCGGCCCCAGGACCCATCTTGCTCCGGAAACATGTGCGGGCGCACAAGTCGGACCCGTTGGTCGAGAGGGTTCACCTCCTCCACGCGAACCCCCAGTACGCCTATGTGGAGTACCCCGACGGCCGACAGGACACGGTCTCCCTGCGAGGTCTGGCGCCCGCCGGCAACACGCACACCCCCCCGACACCTATCACCCCCTCCCTGCCACCGGCGCACCTCGCGAGCGCCCCCTTCCCGGAAGGATCGGTCCTCCTCCCAGGTCCGACCAGAAGTGAAGCTGAAGCAGAAACCGTAAAGCTCCCGGAGACGACAACACTGGAACAAGCACCACCACCGGAGCTGAGGCGATCGACAAGGACAACCAGACCGCCCGACCGACTCGTGGCATCGGTGTAACACTAGAATGTTGTGGACTTTAACGAGAATTTTTTTTCCCTTTTTCCCTCTTACGAATACTGTGAATAGTTCAAAACAAAAAACCCTGTACATAGCCCAGTGTAGGGCACTGTGATGACATGCAAAAGTTTTTTTCCTCCCAGGACCAGCCTTGTAAACCCCTACCACCATGCGAAGCACCACCCCGCCGGGTTCATTTTTAACAAGGGGTGAATGTGGTAGTATGCATTAGGGGTCATGTGGGACTGTGAAGCCGTGATGTCATTGGCTGACAGATCCCGGGTCCTGGTTGGCTGTTGATCTCTAGCTCCGCCCTGAAGGCGGAGTATAAGAACCAGGAGTTCTCCCCCGCAGGCCAGTCTGTTGCTGAACTGCGGGGAACAAGTCACGCTTAATAAAGCCTCATCGACTTCATCTCTATTCGTCTCTCGTGAGTCTTTGTGCGCTACAGACCGTCAGAGAGAGAGAGAGAGAGCTGGGTGCTGTAAGTGATATGGATTGAGTGAATGGTGATGAGGATTATTGAACGCAGAATGTGAGACATTATTACGAGTTGGGGTCTCAGGTATCGTAACCAGATCTCCATCATGGACCGTCTCCAACCTTCCGACAGGCATCACATCTTCCTTCGAGCCCTGGATCTGCCCACCATTGGCATGGCAACCGGCCTGGCTGCCAGGGGTCAGAGTTCCCGGGGAATACTGGCCCGGTACCCGAGAGGGAATAAAACCTTCAACCCACTGACGGTGAGGGAACTGAGTGGGGAAAGAGGATAGAGAGAGCGAGGCAGGCAGAGAAGGAGCAAGAGAGACAGACTGACGAAACAGCAGAGACAAAGGAGAGAGAGAGACTAAGAGAGGGAGAGAGAGAGAGAGACTGAGAGAGAGAGAGAGGGAGAGAGAGAGGGAGAGACTGAGAGAGACTGAGACGGGGAGAGACTGAGAGAGAGAGAGGGAGAGACAGAGACAGAGAGAGACTGAGAGAGAGAGTCACTGAGAGGGAGGGAGCGAGAGACAGGGAGAGACTGAGAGAGAGAGAGACTGAGAGAGAGGGACAGACAGAGAGAGAGAGAGAGACAGAGAGAGGGAGAGACTGAGAAAGAGAGACACTGAGAGGGAGGGAGCGAGAGAGAGGGAGAGACTGAGAGAGAGAGAGACTGAGAGAGAGGGAGCGACTGAGAGAGAGAGAGAGACTGAGAGAGAGAGAGAGAGAGACACTGAGAGGGAGGGAGCAAGAGACAGGGAGAGACTGAGAGAGAGAGAGAGACTGAGAGAGAGGGAGAGACTGAGAGAGACGGAGAGAGATGGAGAGACAGTGGGAGAGTCAAAGAGAGAGAGATGGAGAGACAGTGGGAGAGTCAGAGAGAGATGGCGAGACAGTGGGAGAGTCAGAGAGAGAGAGAGAGATGGAGAGACAGTGGGAGAGTCAGAGAGAGACTGAGATGGGGAGAGACTGAGAGAGAGAGAGACTGAGATGGGGAGAGACTGAGAGAGAGAGAGAGGGAGAGAGAGAGGGAGAGACAGAGAGAGAGAGAGACTGAGAGAGAGAGTCACTGAGAGGGAGGGAGCGAGAGACAGGGAGAGACTGACAGAGAGGGAGAGACAGAGAGAGAGAGAGAGACTGAGAGAGAGGGAGAGACTGAGAAAGAGAGACACTGAGAGGGAGGGAGCGAGAGAGAGGGAGTGACTGAGAGAGAGAGAGACTGAGAGAGAGGGAGCGACTGAGAGAGAGAGAGAGACTGAGAGAGAGAGAGACACTGAGAGGGAGGGAGCGAGAGACAGGGAGAGACTGAGAGAGAGGGAGAGACTGAGAGAGAGAGAGAGAGATGGAGAGACAGTGGGAGAGTCAAAGAGAGAGAGATGGAGAGACAGTGGGAGAGTCAGAGAGAGATGGCGAGACAGTGGGAGAGTCAGAGAGAGAGAGAGAGATGGAGAGACAGTGGGAGAGTCAGAGAGAGAGATGGAGAGACAGTGGGAGAGTCAGAGAGAGAGAGATGGAGAGACAGTGGGAGAGTCAGAAAGAGAGAGAGAATGGAGAGACAGTGGGAGAGTCAGAGAGAGATGGAGAGACAGTGGGAGAGTCAGAGAGAGAGAGAGAGATGGAGAGACAATGGGAGAGTCAGAGAGAGAGAGAAAGATGGAGAGGCAGTGGGAGAGTCAGAGAGAGAGAGAGAGATGGAGAGGCAGTGGGAGAGTCAGAGAGAGAGAGAGAGATGGAGAGGCAGTGGGAGTGTCAGAGAGAGATGGGGAGACAGTGGGAGAGTCAGAGAGAAAGAGATGGAGAGACAGTGGGAGAGTCAGAGAGAGAGAGATGGAGAGACAGTGGGAGAGTCAGAGAGAGAGAGAGAGAGATGGAGAGACAGTGGGAGAGTCAGAGAGAGAGAGAGAGATGGAGAGACAGTGGGAGAGTCAGAGAGAGAGAGATGGAGAGACAGTGGGAGAGTCAGAGAGAGAGCGAGAGATGAGAGACAGTGGGAGAGTAAGAGAGAGAGAGAGAGTTGGAGAGACAGTGGGAGAGTCAGAGAGAGAGAGAGAGAGAGAGTTGGAGAGACAGTGGGAGAGTCAGAGAGAGAGAGAGATGGAGAGAGGGGGAGAGTCAGAGAGAGAGAGAGATGGAGAGACGGTGGGAGAGTCAGAGAGAGAGAGATGGAGATACAGTGTGAGAGTCAAAGAGAGAGAGAGAGAGATGGAGAGAGTGGGAGAGTCAGAGAGAGAGAGAGAGATGGAGAGACAGTGGGAGAGTCAGAGAGAGATGGAGAGACAGTGGGAGAGTCAGAGAGAGAGAGAGAGTTGGAGAGGCAGTGGGAGAGTCAGAGAGAGATGGAGAGACAGTGGGAGAGTCAGAGAGAGGGAGAGAGATGGAGAGACAGTGGGAGAGTCACAGAGAGAGAGAGAGATGGAGAGACAGTGGGAGAGTCAGACAGAGAGAGAGAGATGGAGAGAGAGTGGGACAGTTAGAGAGACAGGGAGCTGGAGAGACAGTTGAAGAGTCAGAGAGAGAGAGAGATGGAAAGACAGTGGGAGAGTCAGAGAGAGAGAGAGAGAGAGATGGAGAGAGAGTGGGACAGTCAGAGAGAGAGGGAGATGGAGAGACAGTGGGAGAGTCAGAGAGAGAGAGAGAGATGGAAAGACAGTGGGAGAGATAGAGAGAGAGAGAGAGAGAGATGGAGAGAGAGTGGGACAGTCAGAGAGAGAGAGAGTTGGAGAGTGAATGGGTGTGGTAGTATGTAGAGAGAGAGAGATGGAGAGACAGTGGGAGAGTCAGAGAGAGATGGAGAAACAGTGGGAGAGTCAGACAGAGAGAGAGAGATGGAGAGACAGTGCGAGAGTCAGAGAGAGAGAGAGAGACAGTGGGAGAGTCAGAGAGAGAGAAATGGAGAGGCAGTGGGAGAGTCAGAGAGAGAGAGTGAGCTGGAGAGAGAGTGGGAGAGTCAGAGAGAGAGAGAGAGATGGAGAGACAGTGGGAGAGTCAGAGAGAGAGAGAGAGAGTTGGAGATACAGTGGGAGAGTCAGAGAGAGAGAGAGAGCGATGGAGAGACAGTGGGAGAGTCAGAGAGAGATACAGAGACAGTGGGAGAGTCAGAGAGAGAGAGAGCGAGAGATGGAGAGAGAGTGGGACAGTCAGAGAGAGAGAGAGATGGAGAGACAGTGGGAGAGTCAGAGAGAGAGCGAGAGAGATGGAGAGACAGTGGGAGAGTCAGACAGAGAGAGAGAGATGGAGAGACAGTGGGAGAGTCAGACAGAGAGAGAGATGGAGAGTCAGAGAGAGAGAGAGAGAGACAGTGGGAGAGTCAGAGAGAGAGAGAGAGATGGAGAGACAGTGGGAGAGTCAGAGAGAGATGGGGAGACAGTGGGAGAGTCAGACAGAGAGAGAGAGCTGGAGAGAGAGTAGGAGAGTCAGAGAGAGAGAGAGAGATGGAGAGAGAGTGGGAGAGTCAGAGAGAGATGGAGAGACAGTGGGAGAGTCAGAGAGAGAGAGAGAGTTGGAGAGGCAGTGGGAGAGTCAGAGAGAGATGGAGAGAGAGTAGGAGAGTCAGAGAGAGGGAGAGAGATGGAGAGACAGTGGGAGAGTCAGAGAGAGGGGGTGATGGAGAGACAGTGGGAGAGTCAGAGAGAGAGAGAGAGATGGAGAGACAGTGGGAGAGTCAGAGAGAGTGAGAGAGATGGAGAGACAGTGGGATAGTCAGAGAGAGAGGGATGGAGAGTCAGTGGGAGATTCAAAGAGAGAGAGAGATGGAGAGACAATGGGAGTGTCAGAGAGAGAGAGATGGAGAGACAGTGGGAGAGTCAGAGAGAGATGGAGAGACAGTGGGAGAGTCAGAGAGAGAGATGGAGAGACAGTGGGAGAGTCAGAGAGAGAGACAGAGATGGAGAGGCAGTTGGAGTGTCAGTGAGAGAGAGAGAGATGGAGAGGCAGTGGGAGTGTCAGAGAGAGATGGGGAGACAGTGGGACCGTCAGAGTGAGAGAGAGATGGAGAGACAGTGGGAGAGTCAGACAGAGAGAGAGAAGGAGAGACAGTGGGAGAGTCAGAGAGAGATGGAGAGACAGTGTGAGAGTGAGAGAGAGAGAGAGAAAGAGATGCAGAGGCAGTGGGAGAGTCAGAGAGAGATGGAGAGACAGTGGGAGAGTCAGAGAGAGAGAGAGAGATGGAGAGACAGTGGGAGAGTCAGAGAGAGAGGGATGGAGAGACAGTGGGAGATTCAAAGAGAGAGAGAGATGGAGAGACAGTGGGAGAGTCAGAGAGAGAGGGAGATGGAGAGACAGTGGGAGAATCAGAGAGAGAGAGAGAGATGGAGAGACAGTGGGAGAGTCAGAGAGAGAGAGATGGAGAGGCAGTGGGAGAGTCAGAGAGAGATGGAGAGACAGTAGGAGAGTCAGAGAGAGAGAGAGAGATGGAGAGACAGTGGGAGAGTCAGAGAGAGAGAGAGAGATGGAGAGGCAGTGGGAGTGTCAGAGAGAGATGGGGAGACAGTGGGAGAGTCAGAGAGAGAGAGAGATGGAGAGACAGTGGGAGAGTCAGACAGAGAGAGAGATGGCGAGACAGTGGGAGAGTCAGAGAGAGATGGAGAGACAGTGGGAGAGTCAGAGAGAGAGAGATGGAGAGACAGTGGGACAGTCAGAGAGAGAGAGATGGAGACACAGTGGGAGAGTCAGAGAGAGAGAGAGAGAGAGATGGAGAGGCAGTGGGAGTGTCAGAGAGAGATGGGGAGGCAGTGGGAGAGTCAGAGAGAGATGGAGAGACAGTGGGAGAGTCAGAGAGAGAGAGAGAAATGGAGAGGCAGTGGGAGAGTCAGAGAGAGATGGGGGGGCAGTGGGACCGTCAGAGAGAGAGAGAGAAATGGAGAGACAGTGGGAGAGTCAGAGAGAGGTGGAGAGACAGTGGGAGAGTCAGAGAGAGAGAGAGAGATGGAGAGACAGTGGGAGAGTCAAAGAGAGAGAGATGGAGAGACAGTGGGAGAGTCAGGGAGAGATGGAGAGACAGTGGGAGTCAGAGAGAGAGAGAGAGGTGGAGAGACAGTGGGAGAGTCAGAGAGAGAGATGGAGAGACAGTGGGAGAGTCAGAGAGAGAGAGAAGGAGAGACAGTGGGAGAGTCAGAAAGAGAGAGAGAGAGATGGAGAGACAGTGGGAGAGTCAGAGAGAGATGGAGAGACAGTGGGAGAGTCAGAGAGAGAGAGAGAGAGAGTTGGAGAGACAGTGGGAGAGTCAGAGAGAGAGAGAGAGATGGAGAGGCAGTGGGCGAGTCAGAGAGAGAGAGAGAGATGGAGAGGCAGTGGGAGAGTCAGAGAGAGATGGAGAGACAGTGGGAGAGTCAGAGAGAGAGAGAGAGATGGAGAGACAGTGGGAGAGTCAGAGAGAGAGAGAGATGGAGAGACAATGGGAGAGTCAGAGAGAGAGAGAGAGATGGAGAGGCAGTGGGAGTGTCAGAGAGCGATGGGGAGGCAGTGGGAGAGTCAGAGAGAGATGGAGAGTCAGTGGGAGAGTCAGAGAGAGATGGGGAGGCAGTGGGACCGTCAGAGAGAGAGAGAGATGGAGAGACAGTGGGAGATTCAGAGAGAGATGGAGAGACAGTGGGAGAGTCAGACAGAGAGAGATGGAGAGACAGTGGGAGAGTCAGAGTGAGAGAGATGGAGAGACAGTGCGAGAGTCAGAGAGAGAGAGAGATGGAGAGGCAGTGGGAGAGTCAGAGAGAGATGGGGAGGCAGTGGGACCGTCAGAGAGAGAGAGATGGAGAGACAGTGGGAGAGTCAGAGAGAGATGGAGAGACAGTGGGAGAGTCAGAGAGAGATGGAGAGACAGTGGGAGAGTCAGAGAGAGAGAGAGATGGAGAGAAAGTGGGTCAGAGAGAGAGAGAGAGATGGAGAGACAGTGGGAGAGTCAGAGAGAGAGAGAGATGGAGAGGCAGTGGGAGAGTCAGAGAGATGGAGAGACAGTGGGAGAGTCAGAGAGAGAGAGATGGAGAGACAGTGGGAGAGTCAGAGAGAGAGAGAGATGGAGAGAGAGTGGGACCGTGTGGTAGTATGCATTAGGGGTCATGTGGGACTGTGAAGCCGTGATGTCATTGGCTGACAGATCCCGGGTCCTGGTTGGCTGTTGATCTCTCGCTCCGCCCTGAAGGCGGAGTATAAGAACCAGGAGTTCTCCCCCGCAGGCCAGTCTGTTGCTGAACTGCGGGGAACAAGTCACGCTTAATAAATTGTAACGCACAAAGACTCACGAGAGACGAATAGAGATGAAGTCTCCCCCGCTGTTCAGCAACATCGAGCAGGACGACCAGCTACAACCCCCGGGGGAACGGGCAAGTAGAGAGGGAGAATGGCACGGTCTGGAAGACCGTCCTACTGGCCCTACGGTCCAGGGATCTCCCAGTTTCACGGTGGCAGGAGGTCCTCCCGGACGCCCTCCACTCCATCCGGTCGCTGCTGTGTACCACCACTAACCAAACGCCTCATGAGCGCCTCCTTGTCTTCCCCAGGAAGTCCTCCTCCGGAACGTCGCTGCCGACCTGGCTGGCGGCCCCAGGACCCATCTTGCTCCGGAAACATGTGCGGGCGCACAAGTCGGACCCGTTGGTCGAGAGGATTCGCCTCCTCCACGCGAACCCGCAGTACGCCTACGTGGAGTACCCCGACGGCCGACAGGACACGGTCTCCATGCGAGACCTGGCGCCCGCCGGCAACACGCACACCCCCCCGACACCAATCACCCCCTCCCTGCCACCGGCGCACCCCGCGAGCGCCCCCTTCCCGGGAGGATCGGTCCTCCTCCCAGGTCCGACCAGAAGTGAAGCTGAAGCAGAAACCGTAAAGCTCCCGGAGACGACAACACTGGAACAAGCACCACCACCGGAGCTGAGGCGATCGACAAGGACGACCAGACCGCCCGCCCGACTCGTGGAATCGGTGTAACACTAGAATGTTGTGGACTTTAACGAGAATTTTTTTCCCTTTTTCCCTCTTACGAATACTGTAAATAGTTCAAAACAAAAAACCCTGTACATAGCCCAGTGTAGGGCACTGTGATGACATGCAAAAGTTTTTTTCCTCCCAGGACCAGCCTTGTAAACCCCTACCACCATGCGAAGCACCACCCCGCCGGGTTCATTTTTAACAAGGTGTGAATGTGGTAGTATGCATTAGGGGTCATGTGGGACTGTGAAGCCGTGATGTCATTGGCTGACAGATCCCGGGTCCTGGTTGGCTGTTGATCTCTAGCTCCGCCCTGAAGGCGGAGTATAAGAACCAGGAGTTCTCCCCCGCAGGCCAGTCTGTTGCTGAACTGCGGGGAACAAGTCACGCTTAATAAAGCCTCATCGACTTCATCTCTATTCGTCTCTCGTGAGTCTTTGTGTGCTACAGACCGTCAGAGAGAGAGAGCTGGGTGCTGTAAGTGATATGGATTGAGTGAATGGTGATGAGGATTATTGAACGCAGAATGTGAGACATTATTACGAGTTGGGGTCTCAGGTATCGTAACCAGATCTCCATCATGGACCGTCTCCAACCTTCCGACAGGCATCACATCTTCCTTCGAGCCCTGGATCTGCCCACCATTGGCATGGCAACCGGCCTGGCTGCCAGGGGTCAGAGTTCCCGGGGAATACTGGCCCGGTACCCGAGAGGGAATAAAACCTTCAACCCACTGACGGTGAGGGAACTGAGTGGGGAAAGAGGATAGAGAGAGCGAGGCAGGCAGAGAAGGAGCAAGAGAGACAGACTGACGCAACAGCAGAGACAAAGGAGAGAGAGAGACTAAGAGAGGGAGAGAGGGAGAGAGAGAGAGAGAGAGAGAGAGGGAGAGAGAGAGGGAGAGAGAGAGGGAGAGCGACTGAGAGAGAGAGAGAGGGAGAGAGAGAGGGAGAGACTGAGAGAGACTGAGACGGGGAGAGACTGAGAGAGAGAAAGAGGGAGAGAGAGAGGAAGAGACTGAGAGAGAGAGAGACCGAGAGGGAGGGAGCGAGAGACAGGGAGAGACTGAGAGAGAAAGACTGAGAGAGAGGGAGAGACTGAGAGAGAGAGAGAGACTGAGAGAGAGAGACACTGAGAGGGAGGGAGCGAGAGAGAGGGAGAGACTGAGAGAGAGAGAGACTGAGAGAGAGGGAGCGACTGAGAGAGAGAGAGAGACTGAGAGAGAGAGACACTGAGAGGGAGGGAGCGAGAGAGAGGGAGTGACTGAGAGAGAGAGAGACTGAGAGAGAGGGAGAGACAGAGAGAGAGAGAGAGAGACACTGAGAGGGAGGGAGCGAGAGACCGGGAGAGACTGAGAGAGAGAGAGACTGAGAGAGAGGGAGAGACTGAGAGAGAGAGACACTGAGAGGGAGGGAGCGAGAGACCGGGAGAGACTGAGAGAGAGAGAGACTGAGAGAGAGGGAGAGACTGAGAGAGAGAGATAGACTGAGAGAGAGGGAGAGAGAGAGAGAGACTGAGAGAGAGACACTGAGAGGGAGGGAGCGAGAGAGAGGGAGAGACTGAGAGAGAGAGAGAGAGAGACTGAGAGAGAGAGAGAGACTGAGAGAGAGGGAGAGACTGAGAGAGAGAGAGACTGAGAGAGAGGGAGAGAGAGAGAGAGACTGAGAGAGAGAGACACTGAGAGGGAGGGAGCGACTGAGAGAGAGAGAGGCTGAGAGAGAGGGAGAGACAGAGAGAGAGAGAGAGACTGAGAGAGAGGGAGAGACTGAGAGAGAGAGAGAGACTGAGAGAGAGAGACACTGAGAGGGAGGGAGCGAGAGACCGGGAGAGACTGAGAGAGAGAGAGACTGAGAGAGAGGGAGAGACTGAGAGAGAGAGAGAGAGACTGAGAGAGAGGGAGAGAGAGAGAGAGACTGAGAGAGAGACACTGAGAGGGAGGGAGCGAGAGAGAGGGAGAGACTGAGAGAGAGAGAGGGAGAGACTGAGAGAGAGAGAGACTGAGAGAGAGGGAGAGACTGAGAGAGAGAGAGACTGAGAGAGAGGGAGCGACTGAGAGAGAGAGACTGAGAGAGAGAGACACTGAGAGGGAGGGAGCGAGAGACAGGGAGAGACTGAGAGAGAGAGAGACTGAGAGAGAGGGAGAGACAGAGAGAGAGAGAGAGACTGAGAGAGAGAGACACTGAGAGGGAGGGAGTGAGAGACCGGGAGAGACTGAGAGAGAGAGAGACTGAGAGAGAGGGAGAGACTGAGAGAGAGAGACACTGAGAGGGAGGGAGCGAGAGACCGGGAGAGACTGAGAGAGAGAGAGACTGAGAGAGAGGGAGAGACTGAGAGAGAGAGAGAGACTGAGAGAGAGGGAGAGAGAGAGAGAGACTGAGAGAGAGACACTGAGAGGGAGGGAGCGAGAGAGAGGGAGAGGCTGAGAGAGAGAGAGGGAGAGACTGAGAGAGAGAGGGAGAGACTGAGAGAGAGAGAGAGGGAGAGGCTGAGAGAGAGAGAGAGGGAGAGACTGAGAGAGAGAGAGAGAGACAGAGAGAGAGAGACTGAGAGAGAGGGCGAGAGAGAGAGGGAGAGACTGAGAGAGAGAGACACTGAGAGGGAGGGAGAGAGAGAGAGAGAGGGAGAGACTGAGAGATAGAGACAGAGAGAGGGAGAGAGAGGGAGAGACTGAGAGAGAGACTGAGAGAGAGGGAGAGAGAGGGAGAGACTGAGAGAGAGAGACTGAGAGGGAGGGGGAGAGAGAGAGAGAGAGGGAGAGACTGAGAGAGAGAGACTGAGAGAGAGACTGAGAGAGAGGGAGAGACTGAGAGAGAGAGACAGAGAGACAGAGAGACTGAGAGAGAGAGACTGAGATGGAGGGAGGGAGAGACAGAGAGAGAGAGAGACTGAGAGGGAGAGACTGAGAGAGAGAGGCTGAGAGAGAGGGAGAGACTGAGAGGGAAAGACTGAGAGAGAGAGGCTGAGAGAGAGGGAGGGACAGAGAGAGAGGGAGAGACTGATAGACTGAGAGAGAGAGGCTGAGAGAGAGAGACTGAGAGAGGCTGAGAGAGAGAGAGAGACTGAGAGAGAGGGAGAGACTGAGAGACATGCACGATCAATTGCACAAAGACGCAGATTGGGTACAACTGTGGCTTTACTACAGTCAGATGCGTGGCCTCCTGCTGCAGCTGGCGAAATGGCAGGGCACTGGAGGTCACGCATATTTATACAGTTCTCCCTGGGCGGAGCCAGCCGGCAGGGGCTACCGGCGAACCTGTAGTGCAGGTGCTCCTATTACAGCGGTTCACCACATTCACCCCCTGTTAAAAATGAGTCCGGCGGGGGTGACGTGAAACTATACACAATTAGTGGAATTATGTGCAGTGGTAGGGAAAGAAAAGTCCATGTTGACGGTCCGGAGTCCGTCCAAGGTTCAGCCGGTCCGGTGCTTTGGTGCTTCGTTGGGAGCGGCGTAACGGTGGCGGCGAAGTCGGTGCTGGCGGTGGTGGAGGTGGCACCGATGGCGGTGGCGGCGGTGCTGATGCTGGCCAGTCATGGGGGAACTCCGGGAGCGTGCCGAAATCCTCTTCGTCCTCTTGTACGGAAAAGGGGAGGGGGGGGTGTGGTCTGGTGGGGTCAATATTGGCGGCGTGGTGGGAGGGGGGTGCCGCATGGGTCGGGGGGTGTGTGTTGGGGTGGAACCTGACGGTGCCAGGTCCCTGAGTGAGACAGTATCTTGGCGGCTGTCGGGGGAACTCCACGTGGGCATATTGAGGGTTGGCGTGGAGCAGGTGAACCTTGTCCACCAAGGGGTCCGCCTTGTGGAGTCGGACGTGCCCACGGAGGAGGACCGGTCCTGGAACAGCGAGCCAAGTCGGGAGGGACACCCCGGATGTGGACTTCCTGGGGAAGGTAAAAACACGTTCATGGGGTGTGTTATTAGTGGCGGTGCACAATAGTGACCGGAGGGAGTGTCGAGCGTCAGGGAGGATCTCCTGCCAGCGAGAGGCTGGGAGGTTCCTGGACCGTAGGGCCAGCTGGACGGCCCTCCAGACCGTCCCATTCTCCCGTTCTACTTGCCCGTTCCCCCGGGGGTTGTAGCTGGTCGTCCTGCTGGAGGCGATACCCCTGTTGAGCAGGAACTGACGCAGCTCATCGCTCATGAATGAGGATCCCCTGTCACTGTGGATGTAGGCGGGGAAACCGAACAGAGCGAAGATGGTGCTGAGGGCCTTGATGATGGTGGCAGACGTCATATCGGGGCATGGGATGGCGAAGGGGGATCTGGAGTACTCATCGACCACACTGAGAATGTACGTGTTACTGTCGGTGGAGGGGAGGGGCCCTTTGCAATCCACGCTGAGGCGTTCGAAGGGGCGGGAGGCCTTCACCAGGTGCGCACGGTCCGGCCGGTAGAAGTGCGGCTTGCTCTCCGCACAGACCTGGCAGTCCCTGGTGACTGTCCTTACTTCCTCGACGGAGTAGGGCAGATTGCGAGCTTTGACCAGATGGTACAATCGAGTGACCCCCGGGTGACAAAGGCTGTCATGTAGGGCCCAGAGTTGGTCCACTTGTGCGCTGGCACATGTACCTCGGGAGAGGGCGTCTGGGGGCTCGTTGAGTTTACCGGGGCGACACAAGATCTCGTAATTATAGGTGGAGAGCTCGATTCTCCACTGCAAGGTCTTGTCATTTTTGATCTTGCCCCGCTGTGTGTTATTGAACATGAAGGCTACCGACCGCTGGTCAGTGAGGAGAGTGAATCTCTTACCGGCCAGGTAATGCCTCCAATGCCGCACAGCTTCAACGATAGCTTGGGCCTCCTTTTCGGCGGATGAGTGTCGAATTTCAGAGGCATGAAGGGTGCGGGAAAAGAATGCCACGGGTCTGCCTGCCTGGTTTAGAGTGGCGGCAAGGGCGACGTCTGAAGCGTCGCTTTCTACTTGGAAAGGCAGTGACTCGTCCACTGCGCGCATCCCGGCCTTGGCGATGTCTGCTCTGATGCGGGCGAAAGCGTGTTGTGCCTCGGCCGCGAGGGGGAATTGGGTGGACTGAATGAGTGGGCGGGCCTTGTCTGCATAGTTTGGGACCCACTGAGCGTAGTAGGAAAAGAACCCCAGGCAGCGTTTGAGGGCCTTGGGGCAGTGGGGGAGGGGGAGCTCCATGAGGGGGCGCATGCGGTCGGGGTCGGGCCCGAGAAGTCCGTTTTGGGCTACATAGCCGAGAATGGCGAACCGGGTCGTGCTGAACACACACTTCTCTTTGTTGTAGGTCAGGTTGAGAAGAGTGGCAGTGCGGAGGAATTTATCGAGGTTGGCATCGTGGTCCTGCTGGTCATGGCCGCAGATGGTGACGTTGTCTGGGTACGGAAAGGTGGCCCGCAAATCGTACTGGTCGACCATTCGGTCCATCTCTCTTTGGAAGAAAGTTAGTGACACCGAAAGGGACCCTAAGGAGGTGGTAGAGGCGGCCGTCCGCCTCGAAGGCCGTGTACGGGCGGTCCGACTTCCGGATGGGGAGCTGGGGGTCGGTGGATTTCAGGTCCACCGTTGAGAAGACCCGGTACTGTGCAATCTGATTGACCATATCAGCTATGCGTGGGAGGGTGTACGCGTCGAGCTGCGTGTACCGATTGATGGTCTGGCTGTCGTCCACGACCATCCTGTGTTCCTCCCCAGTTTTAACCACTACCACTTGGGCTCTCCAGGGGCTGTTGCTGGCCTCGATAATACCCTCCTTAAGCAGCCGCTGGACTTCGGACCTGATGAAGGTCTTGTCCTGGGTGCTGTACCGTCTGCTCCTGATGGCAACGGGCTTGCAATCCGCAGTTAGATTGGCAAAAAGGGAGGGGAGATCGACCTTGAGGGTCGCGTGGCCGCAAACGGTAAGGGGGGGTTAAGGGGCCGCCGAATTTGAGGGTGAGGCTCTGGAGGTTGCACTGGAAGTCCAGGCCCAACAGGAGTGCAGCGCAGAGATTAGGAAGGATGTAGAGGCGAAAGCCCATGAACTCTACGCCCTGGACCGTGAGGGTGACTGTACAGAAGCCTCGGATCGGGACGGAGTGGGATCCGGAGGCTCGGGAGATCCTGTGATTGGCAGGGTGGACCGCGAGGGAGCAGCGCCTTACCGTATCTGGGTGAACAAAGCTTTCGGTGCTCCCGGAGTCCAGCAGGCACGAGGTCGCGTGGCCGTTGATTTTCACCGTCGTCGACACGGTGGCCAGGTTGTGAGGGCGAGATTGGTCCAGCGTCATCGAAGCGAGCTGCGGGTAGCCAGCGGATGTTTCGGATGGCGAGCGTGTGCACTTCCGATCTCGGGATGTCCGGAAACCCTGTGGGGAACAAGATGGCGGCACCCATGGGGCGCACATTGCGGGGTCAGGACAAGGTGGCGGCGCCCATGGTGCGCACAATGCGGGGTCAGGACAAGATGGCGGTGCCCATGGTGCGCACATTGCGGGGTCAGGACAAGATGGCGGCGCCCATGGTGCGCACATTGCGGGGTCAGGACAAGGTGGCGGCGCCCATGGTGCGCACATTGCGGGGTCAGGACAAGATGGTGGCGCTCAGGGTGCGCACATTGCGGGGTCAGGACAAGATGGCGGCGCCCATGGTGCGCACATTGCGGGGTCAGGACAAGATGGCGGCGCTCAGGGGGCGCACATTGCGGGGTCAGGACAAGATGGCGGCGCTCAGGGGGCGCACATTGCGGGGTCGGGACAAGATGGTGGCGCTCAGGGGGCGCACATTGCGGGGTCAGGACAAGAGGGCGGTGCCCATGGTGCGCACATTGCGAGGTCAGGACAAGATGGCGGTGCCCATGGTGCGCACATTGCGAGGTCAGGACAAGATGGCGGCGCTCAGGGGGCGCACATTGCGGGGTCAGGACAAGATGGTGGCGCTCAGGGTGCGCACATTGCGGGGTCAGGACAAGATGGCGGCGCCCATGGTGCGCACATTGCGGGGTCAGGACAAGATGGCGGCGCTCAGGGGGCGCACATTGCGGGGTCAGGACAAGATGGTGGCGCTCAGGGGGCGCACATTGCGGGGTCGGGACAAGATGGTGGCGCTCAGGGGGCGCACATTGCGGGGTCGGGACAAGATGGCGGTGCCCATGGTGCGCACATTGCGGGGTCGGGACAAGATGGTGGCGCTCAGGGGGCGCACATTGCGGGGTCGGGACAAGAGGGCGGTGCCCATGGTGCGCACATTGCGGGGTCAGGACAAGAGGGCGGTGCCCATGGTGCGCACATTGCGGGGTCGGGACAAGATGGCGGCGCCCATGGGGCGCACATTGCTGGGTCAGGACAAGATGGCGGCGCCCATGGTGCGCACATTGCGGGGTCGGGACAAGATGGTGGCGCTCAGGGGGCGCACATTGCGGGGTCGGGACAAGAGGGCGGTGCCCATGGTGCGCACATTGCGGGGTCAGGACAAGAGGGCGGTGCCCATGGTGCGCACATTGCGGGGTCAGGACAAGATGGCGGTGCCCATGGTGCGCACATTGCGGGGTCAGGACAAGAGGGCGGTGCCCATGGTGCGCACATTGCGGGGTCAGGACAAGATGGCGGTGCCCATGGTGCGCACATTGCGGGGTCAGGACAAGAGGGCGGTGCCCATGGTGCGCACATTGCGGGGTCAGGACAAGAGGGCGGTGCCCATGGTGCGCACATTGTGGGGTCAGGACAAGAGGGCGGTGCCCATGGTGCGCACATTGCGGGGTCGGGACAAGATGGCGGCGCCCATGGTGCGCACATTGCGGGGTCGGGACAAGATGGCGGCGCCCATGGTGCGCACATTGCGGGGTCGGGAGAAGATGGCGGCGCCCATGGTGCGCACATTGCGGGGTCAGGACAAGATGGCGGTGCCCATGGTGCGCACATTGCGGGGTCAGGACAAGATGGCGGTGCCCATGGTGCGCACATTGCGAGGTCAGGACAAGATGGCGGCGCCCATGGTGCGCACATTGCGGGGTCAGGACAAGAGGGCGGTGCCCATGGTGCGCACATTGCGGGGTCGGGACAAGATGGCGGCGCCCATGGTGCGCACATTGCGGGGTCGGGACAAGAGGGCGGTGCCCATGGTGCGCACATTGCGGGGTCAGGACAAGAGGGCGGTGCCCATGGTGCGCACATTGCGGGGTCGGGACAAGATGGCGGCGCCCATGGTGCGCACATTGCGGGGTCAGGACAAGATGGCGGTGCCCATGGTGCGCACATTGCGAGGTCAGGACAAGATGGCGGCGCCCATGGTGCGCACATTGCGGGGTCAGGACAAGAGGGCGGTGCCCATGGTGCGCACATTGTGGGGTCAGGACAAGATGGCGGTGCCCATGGTGCGCACATTGCGAGGTCAGGACAAGATGGCGGCGCCCATGGTGCGCACATTGCGGGGTCGGGACAAGATGGCGGCGCCCATGGTGCGCACATTGCGGGGTCGGGACAAGATGGCGGCGCCCATGGTGCGCACATTGCGGGGTCGGGAGAAGATGGCGGCGCCCATGGTGCGCACATTGCGGGGTCGGGACAAGATGGCGGCGCCCATGGTGCGCACATTGCGGGGTCAGGACAAGATGGCGGCGCCCATGGTGCGCACATTGCGGGGTCAGGACAAGATGGTGGCGCTCAGGGGGCGCACATTGCGGGGTCAGGACAAGATGGCGGCGCCCATGGTGCGCACATTGCGGGGTCAGGACAAGATGGTGGCGCTCAGGGGGCGCACATTGCGGGGTCAGGACAAGGTGGCGGCGCTCAGGGGGCGCACATTGCGGGGTCGGGACAAGATGGCGGCGCCCATGGGGCGCACGTGACCGAAGGGTGACAAGATGGCGGCGCCCATTGGCCGCACATGGCCCCGGGAGGAGAAGATGGCGGCTCCCATTGTGCGTCTGGCGTGGGGGAGGTGGCGATAGCGGGCGCGATCGCAGCGACTGCCCGGGCCTGGCACACCGCCGCGAAGTGGCCCATTTTTACTGCAGGCTTTACCATCTGCAGTGCGGGCCGGGCAGTGTTGGCGGGGATGCTTCTGCTGACCGCAGAAGTAGCAGCGGGGACCCCCGGGGGTGCGCGGATCGGCGTGCGGCGCAGGCGTATTGCGAAGGCAGGGCCCCGGCTGAGGAGGTCGTCGGCGGGGTCCAGGAGGGGTAGGAAGGGGTAGAAGGGTGGGCAGCGCGGCGGGAGGGGTCCGATTGTACGTTACGGGACGCGACCGTCATGGAGAGCGCCAAAGTTTTCGTCTCCGCCAGTTCGAGCGTGGCCCCTTCCAGTAATCGTTCTCGGATGCGGTCCGACGCAATCCCCGACACGAAGGCGTCGAGCATGAGGAGATTAGCATGTTCATCGGCCGTAACGGCCTGACAGTCACAGTCCCGGACAAGTGGAATTAGGACCCGCCAGAAGCCTTCGATGGACTCACCAGGTAGTTGTGAGCAGGTGGCGAGTGCCTGGCGAAGAGCGTGTTCGCCTTCCGCGCGCAGTGTTCCTTAAGGAGTTCCATTGCTTTTGCGTAATTTGTGGCGTCTTGGATCAACGGGAACCCGCTGGAGCTCAGTCTGGAGTACAGGACGTTTATCTTCTGAGCCTCCATTGGCGCAGGGTCCGCCGCGTTGATGTAGGCCTCGAAACATGCTAGCCAGTGAGTAAAGTCTTTCCTGGCGTTGGGTGAGTGCGGATCCAGCTGCAGGCGATCGGGCTTAATTCTGATCTCCATTCTGTGGAAAATCTGAGTGTGATAACTTGATGCACAATCAATTGTACAAAGACGCAGATTGGGTACAACTGTGGCTTTATTACAGTCAGATGCGTGGCCTCCTGCTGCAGCTGGCGAAATGGCAGGGCACTGGAGGTCACGCATATTTATACAGTTCTCCCTGGGCGGAGCCAGCCGGCAGGGGCTACCGGCGAACCTGTAGTCCAGGTCCTACCTTACATCTCCTATTACAGCGGTACAACACAGAGACTGAGAGAGAGAGACTGAGAGTGAGAGACAGAGAGAGAGAGAGGGAGGGAGAGACTGAGAGAGAGAGAGACTGAGACAAAGACTTGAGAGAGAGAGAGAGAGAGATAGGGAGAGACTGAGAGGGGGAGACTGAGAGAGAGAGAGACTGAGAGAGAGAGGGACTGAGACAAAGACTTGAGAGAGACAGAGAGACTGAGAGAGAGGGAGAGACTGAGAGAGAGACTGAGAGACAGAGAGACTGAGACAGAGACTTGAGAGAGAGAGAGACAGAGAGAGAGAGAGAGGGAGAGACTGAGAGGGGGAGACTGAGAGAGAGAGAGACTGAGAGAGAGAGGGACTGAGACAAAGACTTGAGAGAGAGAGACAGAGAGACTGAGAGAGAGGGAGAGACTGAGAGAGAGAGAGAGAGAGAGACTGAGAGACAGAGAGACTGAGACAGAGACTTGAGAGAGAGAGAGACAGAGAGACTGGGAGAGAGGGAGAGACTGAGAGGGGGAGACTGAGAGAGAGAGAGACTGAGAGAGAGAGAGAGAGACTGAGAGAGGGAAAGACTGTGAGAGAGAGAGACAGAGAGAGAGAGAGAGACTGAGAGAGGGAGAGACTGAGAGAGAGAGAGACTGAGAGAGAGAGACAGAGAGAGAGAGAGAGACTGAAATGAGAGAGAGACTGAGAGAGAGAGAGAGAGACTGAGAGAGAGAGAGAGACTGAGACAGTGAGAGACAGAGAGAGAGAGAGGGAGGGGGAGAGTCAGAGAGAGAGAGAGAGAGAGACAGAGACAGAGAGAGAGTGAGAGACTGAGAGATAGAGAGAGAGAGAAACAGAGAGCGAGACAGAGAGAGGGGGCGAGAGAGTGGTGTGAGGCATTGTGTGGGAAGTGCAAGGGCAATTCTAGGGGAGAGTACTAGGGGGCAGTGCCAGGAGGCAGTGCCAGTGTGCAGTGCCAGGGGGCAGTGCCAGTGTGATGTGCCAGGGGGCAGTGCCAGTGTGCAGTGCCAGGGGACAGTGCCAGTGTGCAGTTCCAGTGTGCTGTGCCAGGGGACAGTGCCATTATGCAGTGCCAGTGTGCAGTGCCAGGGGACAGTGCCAGTGTGCAGTGCCAGGGGACAGTGCCAGTGTGCAGTGCCAGGGGACAGTGCCAGTGTGCAGTACCAGGGTGTCGTGCCAGGGGGGCAGTGTCAGTGTGCAGTGCCAGGGGGCAGTGCCAGGGGACAGTGCCAGGGGGCAGTGCCAGGGGACAGTGCCAGTATGCAGTACCAGTGTGCCGTGCCAGGGTGCCGTGCCAGTGTGCCGTGCCAGGGGGCAGTGTCAATGTGCAGTGTCAGGGGGCAGTGTCAATGTGCAGTACCAGTGTGCAGTGCCAGGGGACAGTGCCAGTGTGCAGTGCCAGGGGACAGTGCCAGTATGCAGTACCAGTGTGCAGTGCCAGGGGACAGTGCCAGTATGCAGTGCCAGTGTGCAGTGCCAGGGGCCAGTGTGCAGTGCCAGTGTGCAGTGCCAGGGGACAGTGCCAGTGTGCAGTGCCAGGGGACAGTGCCAGTGTGCAGTGCCAGTGTGCCATGCCAGGGGGCAGTGTCAGTGTGCAGTGCCAGGGGACAGTGCCAGTATGCAGTACCAGTGTGCAGTGCCAGGGGACAGTGCCAGTGTGCAGTGCCAGTGTGCCGTGCCAGGGGGCAGTGTCAGTGTGCAGTGTCAGGGGGCAGTGCCAGGATGCAGTGCCACGGGACAGTGCCAGGGTCAGGGTCAGGGGGCAGTGCCAGGGGAGTGTCAGGGGGAGGGGCAGGGGGCAGTGCCAGGGGACAGTGCCTGGGGGAAGTGCGAGGGGAGTGTCAGGGGGTAGGGGCAGGGGCAGTGCCAGGGGGAAGTGCCAGGGGACAGTGCCAGTATGCAGTACCAGTGTGCAGTGCCAGGGGACAGTGCCGGTGTGTAGTGCCAGGGGGCAGTGCCAGAGTGCAGTGCCAGGGTGCAGTGCCAGGGGAGTGTCAGGGGGCAGGAGCAGGGGCAGTGCCAGGGGACAGTGCCAGGTGAGTGTCAGGGGGCAGGGGGCATTGCCAGGGAGCAGTGCCAGGGGGAATTGCCAGTGTGCAGTGCCAGGGGGCAGTGTCAGGGGGCAGTGCCAGTGTGCAGTGTCAGGGGGCAGTGTCAGGGGCAGTGCCAGTGTGCAGTGCCAGGGTGCAGTGCCAGGGGAGTGTCAGGGGGCAGGGGCAGTGCCAGGAGACAGTGCCAGGGGAGTGTCAGGGGGAGGGGGCAGTGCCAGCAGACAGTGCCGGGGGTAGTGCCAGGGGGCAGGGGCAGGGGAAGTGCCAGGAGACAGTGCCAGGGGCAGGGGGCAATGCCAGGGGACAGTGTCAGGGGAAGGGGGCAGCGCAGGGGGCAGTGCCAGTGTGCAGTGCCAGGGGACAGTGCCAGTGTGCAGTACCAGTGTGCCGTGCCAGGGGGCAGTGTCATGTGGAGTGCCATTGTGCACTGCCAGAGGACAGTGCCAGTATGCAGTACCAGTGTGCAGTGCCAGCGGACAGTGCCAGTGTGCAGTGCCAGTGTGTCATGCCAAGGGGCAGTGTCAGTGTGCAGTGCCAGTGTGCAGTGCCAGGGGGCAGTGTCAAGGGGCAGTGCCACAGGACAGTGCCAGGGTCAGTGTCAGGGGGCAGTGCCAGGGGAGTGTCAGGGGGCAGGGGCAGGGGGCAGTGCCAGGGGACAGTGCCAGGGGGAAGTGCGAGGGGAGTTTCGGGGGCAGGGGCAGAGGGCAGTGCCAGGGGAGTGGGAGGGGGCAGGGGGCAGTGCCAGTGTGCAGTGCCAGGGGACAGTGCCAGTATGCAGTACCAGTGCGCAGTGCCAGGGGACAGTGCCGGTGTGCAGTGCCAGGGGACAGTGCCAGTGTGCAGTGCCAATGTGCACTGGCAGGGGCAGGGGCAGTGCCAGGGGAGTGGCAGGGGGCATTGCCAGCGATCAGTGCCAGGGGGCATTGCCAGTGTGCAGTGCCAGGGGGAAGTGCCAGTGTGCAGTGCCAGGGGGCAGTGTCAGGGGACAGTGCCAGTGTGCAGTGCCAGGGGAGTGTCAGGGGGCAGGGGCAGTGCCAGGGGACATTGCTGGGGAGTGTCAGGGGGCAGTGCCAGTGGACAAGCCGGGGGAAGTGCC